>NW_017098198.1:0-128978 GCF_001412225.1 Nicrophorus vespilloides
GTGGCTATACAACAGATTTCTCATATGACTTGGTCCCCCTGCTTTGTTGCATATGACATTAATTTTGTAGCTTATTTACATAGTTCTTCAATATCTCAGTGATTTTCAAACGTATTGAAATAGATTTTCAATAACAACATTGAATCCATTTTCTCTCATTTTTTTAGAAAATACTAGGTTGATGGATGGATGGATAGTTCATTATTCACATATTGATTTATAAGTTAATGTTGCACATCAATTTGTCTCGTTATTATGTTTACAAAGTATTTTCTAAAGAATCCTGGTTAAATGATTTAGTTGGCAAATATTTTAAATTCCTTCACATCAGCAGAATATGAATATTTACGAAACCATTTATTGTTGTAATAAAATTATGTAGTATTGATGGTTCCTCAATCATTTCGTCTCTTTATTTTACAAATATCATACTTTGTAAAACATCTTTTGCTTCATACCATAGTTGTAAATGTGTTTATTAAATTTTGACATATTTTTTTTAAATTGTTATCCTTACTATTTACTATGCCTTCATTCAAACTGTCAAATAATGTACTCAAAAAGTTGCATAGTAATGCTGAAGATAACTGTTCCCCATTGGAACAACATATGTTTAACTATAACATAATTTGCATCAGTTCCTCTTACTGTCAGACTTTGAATTTTTTTCTGAGATATATGTCTTGCAGTATATATTTTCATTGATCTTATTTTCCTCAGTGCATCAATATAATTTTGTTTTAATAAATTATTTCTCATACATTTTATGAGATTGCATATATCATGTATGGAACAATTTCACATTTTCCAATTCTTATTATATTTTCCTCAGGTTCATTATTTTCTTCTGTGTATATTCTATTAGAATTTTTTAGTAGTCTTTAAATTGCAGCACAATTTGTTGAGTCTTCATGCAGCAACCACATATCGTATATCTGCTATCCTTTTTACTACTTCTTTCATATATCTTACTAATGTAGCAGATTTTGTTGAGCCTTTAGTACAAATATAACTTGCAGGAACACACCTTGTAACTACTCATCACCATAACGACCTGATCTGTCATTATATCTGATCTTTTGAATCCATCATCCTAAAATCCATTTAGCATATCTGCCTGAATAAAAGAAGCCTTTTATTAATATACTGTTTCAGTGTATCAATTATATATTATCATTTGTACCAGGACTTAGAAATATTTGATAAATATTTATAGCATGATTTACTTTGCTTAAAAATATTGAGGGCTAAAACTTTATCTTCTAAGGAATACTTTTTTTTACCAGCATTCCACAATTGACTTTCAAAGAAATCTTGAACATTTCAGTTGAACTTTTTAAAATATGTAAATTCTTGGCATTCTGCTTTATATTTTTTATTTATTTTTCTAAATAATATAGTCTACTCTGCATTTTCTTCCTGCTATGTATATTATTTCTAAAAGCAGATTATTTCTTGTTTACTTTTAGCATTTACAGGATTATATACATCTTCTATATGCAAACTTTTAACATTTACAGTATCCTTTGGTATCCTTGTTATTAACAACCACTTCTTGTAAATTTTCTATATGAAAATTTATATTGTTTGAAATAATTGTATTAATATCTTCAGCATTGGAAAATCATAATTGAAGAAATTCTGTAATTTTCAGATTACATACCCTCTTTCTTTTTCTTATGTACTGATAATCCATATTTTTCATTGAGAATCAATCGTTGGAAATTTCCTCATAACTATACTGCAGTAATCTTTAGTTTTACATCCATGGACGCTACACATGTAAACCATCCTAATAAAAATTATACATTAATTACAGAGAATAATTTGAAGGAATATTACTTACTTCCTTGTCTGACGCGGAAAATTCTACAAAGTATTCGACGTTAAACACTCATTGCTAACAGAAAAAAACATTCTAGACGAAATATGATCCAATGTTATTGAAAAAAACAAAAGATTTCAAACGCCATTACCATAGAAGTCATAACCAACTGTTTTAAAGCAGCCGCCTATAATTACATACCCATAACCCAAATTTCCATAACTACCTCTAAAGCGTAAAGCGAGTTATGCAACACATCTCACTCAATTGTAGAACAAAATGATCGATGCCTGCTTAATATATATTTTATCTTCAAAATGTGTTTTAAGCAGGCAATAAACGTATTCTATTAGTCTCTATTTTCTGCAAACAAAATCATTAATTTATACAATGCAAAATAAAACTAAATATATTTGTTTTATAAATAATAAGTTTTTATTTCAGTTCTTTGTTAATAAAATATATTCTAATATAATAATTAAAATATGTTATTCATCATTTTCTTCTTGAGCTAACATATACTGCTTATTCCAATCCTTTGGTTCCTTATTGTACATTTTGGCAACAAACTTTAAAATGTCCATTTTTTTCACAGAAACACTAGCCCTGGAACCCCAACTATATAATTTGTGTTCATGATTATTCAATTCAAGTGTTAACAATTTGCTCTTTATCATGCTTTTGTTGATATATTCATTAACATCCCCAAACAACTTATGCTTTTTATTGTAGCTTATTTTCAATGACCCAAGAAAGTCGACCAATGAATTTTCATTGCACACACCATCCATCATAAATATATGAGACAATATCAATATATCCAATATTGGGAACTTGTCACAGGTGTCTTTATCATCAAGTACTTTATTGTAAGGTATACTGCTGGTGACTGTGAATAGTTTTGTAGATGAGGATGACTCGGCCAGTTCTAGATGATAGCCATATACTTGTTTCAGAATCGTTTCAGCACGTTCGAAAATTTCATTGAAGTGCTTTGATGAATTTGGTAAAATATTTTTGATGAGTTCTTGCCTTGTGATATTGGGATTTGTGCCTGCCCTGAATAGAATATATCGTACACACTTGTTGATGCAATCATCCAAGTTATCCTTGTTATTCTCTTTTACATGATTTGATTGTGAAGAACTTGAAGTACCATTCTGCGATTTTTGACTGTGCCAAACGTTTGATTGACTGCTCTTTCTCTTAGACATGATGATATGCACTAGTAGTAATTAGAATATAACATCAAGTATTTAAAATGTTTTGTTTATATGTCGTGTGTTGAATAGCATCAACAATCAGTCAACAATGCTTTTTGATGTTTGGTCTTATTTACATCTGACAGTTGCTTTCAAATATATCCACGAATACCAACGTGATAAAATAAAATGCAATAAATTTTGTGTTTCCTATAAATTTAAAAAAATATATTTGTATACATAAACAATTAAAAAATAATTAAAATGATATAATTATACATTTTTAAATAAAATAAATTAATTTATGTTACCTAAAAAATACGCATTTAAACCAAAAATAATATTCAGGAAAAGCAAATTGATATTTTACGTAACTTGCCTATAAATGAAACTACAATTAGTAAATATTTTAAAATTACGAATAAATAATAAAGATTTTCTTATATTTTTAATTAATTTTCAATGTATATTTCTTAATAATGTTATAATATAAGTAATCTAAAACTTCTTAAGAATTTAGAAGGATGAAAATAGTATCGTCGATGATTCAATCAACGGTAGATGCGAGTGCGTGAACGCAGGTAAAAATCTAGGGGGTCCTCAAGGCCAATCGTTCCCACTGTTACGCAATACAAAGGGGGGAAACACTTGTTGAGTATATTGTTACGATATCTAATAAATAAGCTAGACATGCACGGACATCGCTCAGTTAATAATTGTTATACATGAGGTTATACATTCCTGAATTCCAACAGGCTAGTGGGGTAAAAAATGTGGGTCAACTTTCTCTTCAATTTTACCCACTTTCTTTAAATCTTCCAATTAGTTGGCCAGTAGTAACTTTAGTCCCATACAAGTGCACCATTCCGAAATACAACGAAAAATAAATAAAAATAGGAAACGACAACAATGAATTTCTCGAAACTAAGTCGCGCGTTGCTGCAGAGGGACTTCACGAGAGTCCTTGCAGCCAGAAGTGTCCATCTCAACGGATTCGTACTCAGTTCAGACAGACGACAGACTTTGAGCCACGGACAGAAACCTGATTGGAATAGGGCCGTTAGTGAAGCGGAGAAGATCGTCGGATATCCAACTTCCTTTCTAAGTCTCAGATGGTTGCTCAGTGATGAAATCGCCAATGTTGCATTGCACCTCCGGAAATTGGTTGGTTCCAACCATCCGCTACTCAAAACAGCTAAGTAAGTTTCATATGACCATAGAAATAAAATCTAACTAATACTAAGCAAGACATTTCCACGATCCTTTCTAAAATTATCATTGCATTACAATATGCTATATTACATATGATACGATTTTTCGAGGAAGAGAAATTGTCGAACTGAAATCCCATTGTTTTTCGTTTCAATTATGGAAGAGAAACTATTGTGTTGTGTTGAGCTGGAACAGCCGCGACGAAAATGTTGAACAATTTAGAAAGTTCCCACTTTTTGAATATTCTACAGACAAACAAATATAATTGCCTGGAATAATGTCAAGTATCCACTAAATTACAAAAATAAACATTGTTTTTGTATCCTTGGGAACATGCTTTAATATAACATATTACACTCAGGCCAAAACGATTGCTTCATAATAAAGTAATCAAGTTGTTTTCTTAGTATTTTTTGCAATTGACTGATGTAACATAAGAAAAGACGTATATTTTAGAATAATTTATTACAAATTTACAGTTTTTTACGCACTAGAAACATTCAGTCGTCACATACCTATTAGTATTTACAGTTTGTTTTACTCCCAAATTTATTATGGTTCATGAGTTCAGTTCCAAAAAACTGCTTTACAATATAACTAAAATTTTGAAAACAGCAAATAAAAATAGTTTTATAAATATAATTCTAATAAAGTTGGTGAAACTTTTTTAAAACAATGTAATTTAAGTACAATTATTATTAATCATATGTAAACAAAAAGTTTAACTTATAATAAATATTGTCATTATGTTAATGATAAAAAAATAAGAATTTAATGGAAGTATTTTAATAAATACAGTTTTCATTTGTGATAATGTGAATGATAATCTGCCCCCAGAAATTTTTTCGTTGACGCCTATGGACTGAGTGAAAAGTCAAATATCTTACGTCAATTATAACCTTTAAACGTTTAAATTTTTCTTATACATTTTTTAATGATATTGAAGCAATTTATAACAATTGTGGGAAAAATATTGAAATTTTCATTCAATTCTACTTGAATAAAAATTTCAAATATGCTTGGCAAGTTAATTTGTAAAGTATGCCTAAATTATGTCATAATATCACGTATTATTCTAAATTGCTTCAAGAATTATTAAAATATGTATAAGAAATGTATTGGCGTTTGAAGTTTGTAATTGACTTAAGATATTTGAGGTTATTCTCAGTCAAAATCAGTGGCGTACATAGCAACAAAACTATTATTTATAATTAATGACCCACCGGTGGGTCATGCCGTCGTCAATGTGTTAAGTCGAATAATAAAGTTATTGTATAATTATTATTGCTCGTAATTAAACGATTGAAGTTGCTAAACAAACTTGAATTGTATAAAATATATCTTAATTCTCGTATTTCTACTTTAAGTATTTATTGAACTTTGGAATAACTGTTTGAGGTTTATTTTATTTAATCAAATTTATTCAAATATTTAAAAACTTGCGATTATTTATTACCCAATGGGGAGTTTCTATATACGATATAAGAATAATTAATGTTTTAACTTTTTTTTAAACAAAATATAATTGGAATTTTCTTTTTTACTGATGTATATTTTGTTTTAGGGGTCTACTTTACAATGGAAAAAATAATATGCAAGCCTGGGGATTGATTGTCTTGTTGGTGTCCAAAGCAGCTGGTCATACAGCCGACATTCCCGATTTGGAGCAGGACAAGGCGGCTGGAGTATTGCACTCGCAGAGAGCTTTGGCGGAGGTGACCGAGATGATCAGGACAAGTCATTTGGTCCATAAAGGCATGGTCAACTTGCAGAAAAACACCGAGGAATCTGGAGACATGGTTTTCGGTAACAAAATTGCACTGCTCAGTGGCGATTATTTATTGAGTAATAGCTGTTCGGAATTGGCCGGTCTGAGAAACCAGGAATTGGTCGAGCTGATGAGCTCGGCCGTACGCGATTTAGCTGAAGTCGAGTTTGTTGGACCACGTGATAAACAGAACAACCCACTGCCCGCGAAGCCCAACCTTGAGAAGGTTCACCAAGTGACACAACCATGCGAGAACGGTATCGAGCCGTTGGTCGTGAGCGACGCATTGGGGAATCCCCAGGCCGAATGGACTTTGAGACACGTCTTGAATGGAGGCAGTTTGCTTGGAAAATCTTGTCAAGGCACATTAAAATTGGCCGGACATCCTCTCGTTCTCCAAGAACAAGGTTACCTCTTTGGAAAACATTTGGCATTAGCTTGGCAGGCGTGTCTGGACCGTGAACCTTTTCTTCCGAGTTCTTCGGGACCGTTCAGTTTGGTCTCTGCCCCGCTCATGTTCCAATTGGCTCATGATCCGAGCTTCTATTCCGAAATCGAAAAGGGAAAAGATTCTGTCGATGACGTTGATTACGAATTTATAAGGAAAACGGTGATGACCGGGCCTGGATTAGAGAGGACAAGGACATTACAGAGAGAACATTCGGCTGCAGCCATTGATGTACTTAACCAGCTTCCACACTCCGATGCAAGAACTGCTTTAGCCAATATCATAGCTGCTATGGAAGATTTATAAAAAGAAACATGACAAATCATTCAAAACGACTGAAAGACATGGATTTTTGTTATTGAAAAATTCTTTATTTATTTGTTTTTATTTAAACGATTAACTTTATTTTACAATTGGCAACTCGTGTATGCAGTTTATGTACATATGTATTAGTTGTTATATATATATATATATATATATACAATACTTGTGTCAAATGGATGTAATCTTCACTTAGTTGGGTTAACACGGGTAATTAATGTAGATTTCTCTTGTCCAAAGCGCGTTAAATTCAATTTTGGGGCTGTAAAGACGATTTAGCTAGAAAGAACAATGTTTTTATTACTGTTTATTGCATATTTTATATTTATTTTATATACACGTTTAGTTATTAAGTAATCCGGTGCAATGTACTTTATAATTTTAGGTCTATTCTAAATGTTACCATTTATAATTTTGACCAAATTGACGTCCTAGGATCAAAGATTTATATACATTTATATTATTATTATTGTTATATATTCCTCTTTAAAATGTATGATCGCCTGTCTTTAGTCATCGACGATATTTCTTATACGAAACATATTTATATAGAAAAAAAAAACAATCCCATACAATAATTGCTCAAACAAAAAATTATAAATAAATGCAAATATATTAATTTAATATGCTAAAATCTGTAAATTGCTTGCATCTGTTGTTTTATATCTATGAGGTCCCTAGTGGCTGCTTCATATTACGTAGTATCGTGCGCAGTTCTATTTTTTTCTTGCCGAACGTGGGACATCGTGCTTTGGCGTGTGGATTATTTTGGGTAATACAATTCTACTAATAATCATATTAACTGTTATAGTCAATCCTCAGCAATGAATTTTGTAATAACTAATTTTGCAGGAATGTGATTTATCATATATTCGTATCATAACTTGTTTTGTTATATCTTCTATCCAGTTTGTGTATTGATTAATTTGTTATGTAATACAGTTTTCTATTGCTTCCATCTCGTCAGTACGAAAGCACCACGAGAGATGGCGCAACTGTATTGATCAGCGTCAATTTCAATTGTTCTAAATTGTTATAGTCGCTTGTATCACAAAAATCTAAGATTGAAATCTGATACGATAAAGTTGGTTCGAACTTCAAAAACTAACAAAACATTGTGGGAGCCCGCCGAAATGGATAGAAAAATATCCAAGAGATGTATATAAAAAAAATGTTCACAAGCGGTAGTCACCAATCTTTTTGTCCTCACGGACCACTAAACTCAAAATATTGAATCACGTGGACCACTAAATTTAAAATTTTTAATCTTGCGGCCCACTACCATGATTTTGTTCCATAAAAATAGGATTCTAAATATTAAATGCAATGTAATAAGGCGAAAATTGTAAAAAAAAAGTAGAATCAGAATACAGTGGAACCTCGCTTAACGAGCACCTCGCATAACGAAAATTAACGATTGTATAAACAGAAGTTGTTATGTTTAATTGAGAATCTAACATGAACACTAACAACTCGTTAACCGGTTTTTAGATAATACCATTTCAAACACTTATTTTTTTTTAGTTGGCATTTATATTTATTTGAAGTAACTACTAAAGTAAAATAAATTATTGATAATATAGAATTTGACATTTAATTTATAGTTTTACAACTACATTTTTGTGGTTAAAAATTAATGAAAATATAATCATTCCTCATTATGTGATGCACATTAATTAATCATAACAATTAGTTTCGTTAATAATTAGTAAATTGAGCATTGAACACAGACATGCAGATAGGATGCTCCGTGTACGGAGTACATTTAATTAAGTAGTTAGTGGGCAATCAATATTCAAGAGGAGATTCGATAAATATTTTGTGTTTCATGTTTGTGCAATGCATAGTAATATAAATCATACATAACTAATGAAATATCAATTGACAATGTTAATTTTGTATTTATTTATAAAATATATATTAAACAAACTTGTAACTTTTAAAATTATATTACACTATATCTTATTATTGTTTTATTTTTGAACTGAAAATTGTATTATTAATAAATTATTTTTGTATTAAATATATAGTAGTTGTATTCTTTACAGTTTATGTTTAATTTCAGATTTAAATACTGAAATGTATCAGTAAATCATGATGTCTTCAAAGCTTTTTCGTGTGACTCCAACGTACTGTATAATAGCGCATCGCTATATGCAAGCTGTACATCCTACCAAGTTCGAAATATCACCAATGCATAAAGAGAAAGTGAATAGGAATAGCATCGTGAGACAAGCGGAAAAGGTTGTAGGATATCCGACATCATTTTTGAATCTTAGATGGATACTGAATGATGAGGCAGCAAATTTGGCTATGCATCTTAAGAAACTCATAGGAACCAAACATCCTTTACCGAAAATAACTAAGTATGTATAATTTCATATATATTAACTCTCATTGTTATTTGAAAGGCAGAGCTTGAATTAATGCATGTCCTAATTTAAAATATTCAAACATTTTATTAAGTATATTGTTAACTAATTGACGATATTCATTGAAAGATTTCATGTAGCAAATCAAATTTACCAAATACTATTATTATATTATGATTATGTTTAGCTTTAATGTTTAATCAAATTTTAATTAAATATATTTATTTTTGAGCATATTCATATGTAACATTAAAAAAAAAATCATCGTTTCTGCATTCACCAATTTAAATAAAGTATGTTTGCATTATTGCAACATGATATATATGTTGCGGTGACATGAGTATTTGAAATGTTTCATTTTGTAATATTATATTTATATATTTTTACTATAAGTGAGATGCTTTGTTTAATTTCAGAAACTTTTTATTTTCAAATGATTTGCCCTCGTTGGGATTGGTAATCCTATTGGTATCTAAAATGGGTGGCTTGAATCCGGAAGCGGAGGAAATGGATTGCGATAGAACTGCTGGTCGGTGTTAAAAATGGCGTTTTATTAGGTATAGCATATTAATTGTATAAATTTGCTTAGGCATCCTGCACGGGCAAAGAGTTTTAGCTGAGGTGGCGGAAATGATCCGAACGAGCTTTTTGGTACATCGAAGCTTATTAAAAGTGGAGGCCGGAAGTGATGAGGCGGATGATCTGAGCCAAGGAAATAAGATTGCCCTCCTGACCGGAGATTACTTATTAAGCAAATGCTTCAACGATCTGGCTCTGATTAGGAATTCAGATGTGACGGATATTATTTCGACGGCAACACGCGATTGTTCTGAAAGCGATTACGTCGGTCCTTTCGATGAGAAGAACCGAGCCATCCCCGCCGAGCCGAATCCTGTATTTCGGGATGCTGCCGAATACTTTGATGAAAATTACCTCGATCCCGGACCGTACAAAGTGAATGAAATCCTTGGTAGTCCTCGAAACGAATGGGTGCTTAGGACTGTTCTGAGCAGCGCTAACCTCTTGGGAAAGTCATGCCAGGCCGCTATGATATTAGGTAATCACGGCGCCGATTTGCAGAACGCCGCGTATCAATTTGGGAAACATGTTGCGCTCTCGTGGCAGGCGAGAATCGACTATGACGATTTCTTCGCCAATTCCGGAGGGATTAATTTAGTCTCGGCACCGGTTATGTTGCATCTGGAAAAGCATCCGGAATTCTACACGGAAATTAAGAACGGATGTTACAACCCTGATGGCTGCGATTATAGCAATATTAGGCCGATTATACTAAATGGCACGGCTGTGCTGGAGACCCAAAATATGTGCAGGGACTACGCGAGACGAGCCTCCAAGAATCTTGACTCCTTCCCAGACGGCGACGCCAAAGATGCCCTGAAGAAAATTATCAACGCACTATGAACCATCCAGAATCTCTATTCATACAGTCTTATGTTAATTTTATACCAAAGTTTTTTTTTTATATTAGATCCATTACAAAATAAATTGAGTAATTAAATTATTCATCTATATTACTTAAAGTACAATACATTTGAATAGACCAAATGACTGTAGTTACTTAAAATATATTTAAATTGGAAAAATATTTAGTACGCATACAGTAAACTCATATCATCCAATCAATCTCAATGCGCTTTCATGACACATTTGAATAGCTCTTACACTTCTGTGCCGGTTGTATCGTTCTAGAAAAGTTAAATATCGTTACTTTGGTGGTACTGGTCTAATAGTGGAGGCCTCGGGCTAACATTGTTCGAGGGCCCCCAATTAACAAAGTTTGGGATAGTTGTATTTATTGCAGCCTATAAAGAAAATGCCTAAATCTGCCCCTTATTACCTACCAGTTTGTCCTACCTACCATGATCAGTCAATCTGATCGGTTCAAAGATTTACGATATTTACAGTAGTAAAAGAGTAGGCCCAATATCCAATATTCAACAGCAAAATTATCATCTTCTACACATTTATTACATTATCTTTGTCAACATATTCGAAACCTGTTAATTAATAACTTTATTTCTCATATTTTTAATATTGTTTTTGTTCTTCTAATATAACTTTTGATTTTAACTTAATTTACGTCAAACTTATTTGCGTTTGTTTTTTATCCAATATTTGTTTTCAAAAGTATTGAAATCACATAGACATAATACAAATATTACAAATAATATATTATTGGAGATTAATAACCATAACAAGTTAGATTTAATTAAATTTTCTAATTTCTCATCTACAAGACTGTTGTACCTCCAACAAATTACTTTAATTGTTCTTTGAGAAAGTGACTGAAAATTAAAAACAGATGCTATTATATATACTTCAATAGTTTTTTTAAATATCTGTATTACAGATTTAAATATATATTATTTAGAATATATCCTTTATGTATATTTATATCCTTTTGGCAAAATTTTAAAAATATAGTTTAATATAAAACAAATTTAGAGGTTGCAAGATGCAAGAAAATTTATATTCAGTATTTCAATTATAATTATAATAAATATAATTTATTTCATATACGTTCCTACTTACAAACAAACTGCCATGGACCGCATTCTTATCGCCAATTTAAAATTTATTTTTGTATGTTATCAAACTTAAACATGCATTTTGAACTTCCGTTTTAGATTGCGTTTATTTAAAATATAAACAATGTTTAAAATTTTACATCTTATGGTAATAACAAAAAAAATAACTATTAATAACTATAATATTAATACAGTGGCATGGTAATCGATGGTGTAGCGAACCAGGATTGTGGACACTTGGAAACTAAGACCCAAACTTTTATGATTTGTTTTAATGATCGTTTACGGATCCATTTGCTTCTTGCTACACCTTTGAATACATTCATTTGTTTGTAGCAGTTGTATTTGAAAAGATATTTTTGTTCTTCTAAAGTGCCATATGGGAAATCAGTTACGCAACTAAGTACTACCCGTATATGTTACTAAACTTTTATAAGCTTACTTAATTTTTAATGAGCTTATCTGGTAGAAATGTTTAATGATAAACAAATTACTACATAAAATGGACATAAAGCAAAACAAAATATGTATGTACGTGCACATATATGCGTAATACGTAATTTTCTTACTATAAATAATTTAGTGATTCAGATATATGCATATATCTGTGATAATTGATTACATACTGCTTAGCATAAACAGTATAATTTATTTTCTATATTATGTTAAGCATCAATAGACTTTACAGAGATTTTAATATACTATTTGTATTCCTAGCATTACGCTAAACAAATGTACGCTTAGTTGTTGAGCATCCCATGTGCATGAAGGTAATAAAATATAAGTTATATATTATTCTATAATACTACAAATTTAATTGATTGATAAAAATCAATTAAAATTTAAAGTTATTTTAATAAATAATTTCTATCAATGCATGTATATAAAAAAAAAACCTTGAACTTGTTTCATTGTCAATAATAATTTATGTATGACATTGCAGTTTTCTACTTTTCTAATTCAGTTTACTATAGTGTTTCTAAATACTACGATAAAAATATCCAATTTACGGTTATTTTCGGTTTCTTCTAATATCCTGGACTGTTTGAACCCGGAAAAAATATGATTTACTAGCCGCACAAAATGAGACTTGATTGTAAGAAACGAGAATGTATGTATAAATAAATAATTGTGTGTATGATTTTTGTAGAACCAATTTTTATTTAATCATTAAAAATTCAGTGTGTTTGAAATTTTCAAACAGTAAAATAGTCAATCCGGATTGATCGAAGCCGCACTATTCGAGGTGTTGCTGTACAGAAAAAAAATGTTTTATTGTTTCTATCAATGAAAAAGTATAGACTGCTATGAGAGAACATATAATTACGAGACATAATAAGTTATGCAATCGTATTTATACAGTACATGAGGAAACACAAATAGTATAACAACAAAATCCTGAAAAATATTTAAAATTCGAAAATTTACAATTTCTTTTTTCAATTCAATTAAAATATTTTCTATTATATTCATTATATTATATTATTAGTTTTTTATTGTTTGTTAAGTTTTATATTTATATTTTGTTATACTTAATTTTCAATAAACTTACTTAATCAATTGCTTCCTAAAATTTACACTTTACAATTTGCACTTTGTTTTCTTATCGACAATTAATCCGCACAAACTAAATAGAAGTGTTATGTTTCTTTAATTCATGCTAAAAGCGCTTATTTATTCCATTTATCAAAACTGATGTATTATTAAGTTTTGCGTAATATCTACTTATTTTAGCATTTATTCTTGGTCGTTTCTTATAAATAGTCGTGCTGCATACATTGAAATTACTTCTAAGTCTGAAACTAAGCAGTCTATAATCTGTTTACATTATAGTGTATAAAGCGATAAGATATTTTTATTTACATGCTGCTTATCGCTATGAATAATATCTAAAAGTAAGGTTAAGAAATCATTTACTTATAATACACTAGACATGCATCATAATAAATAAATGTTATAAGTTCAACTATAAACACACTTCTGGTGTTCTATGAGTGAATCTAAATAAAAGGTTACCATATCAACATATGAATATAACGTTATTATAAAGCCTGTTGTATTTATTTCTATTAGATTATCCAAATATGTTACAAATGTTTACAAAATTCTCACGAGGCGTAGTGTTGGTACGCGAATTGAGACGATGCGATGTGTTCGTACGCGAAATAAATTATTTTAATGTGAATAACGATTGGAAAAAAGTTACGAAGGAGGCGGAAAATATTGTTGGATATCCTACATCATTTTTGAACCTCAGGTGGATACTCAATGATGAATTTGCGAGTCTGGTGGGCCATTTCAGAAAACTCATTGATACGAATCATCCCCTTCCACAAATTGCAAAGTTAGTATAATATGTGTATATATTTCTTGAAAAATATTTTTTTGTTACATTAATTATATGCTTTCTTCAGAGATTTATTCTTTAAGAATGATTTTCCATCATTTGGATTAATTATACTATTGATATCCAAAGCCGGAGGGGTCAAACAAATCGCAAAAGATATGGAAATGGATAGAACTGCAGGTAAATTGAGCTACAAATAAATTAATACAATAAATTGATTAATTATATTTTAGGAATTATGCACGGTCAGAGAGTTTTAGCCGAAGTTGTCGAAATGATACGCATGAGTTTTTTGATACATAACTCTGTAATAGCAGTAGATGCTAAGTGCGCAGATGAGAATAACCTGAATTACGGCAACAAAATTGCATTGCTGACCGGTGATTACCTGTTAAGCAAATGCTTCCATGACCTAGCACAACTCAATAACTCAGAGGTTGAAGAATTGATGTCCTCGTCGTTCAGGGACTGCGCGGAATGTAATTTCTTAGGCGCGCTTCCCATGAAACACCTGCATCAAAATAATGTTAATTATTTTACGGAAAGTAATATATCTATTGGACCGTACAAGCTTCAGGACGTTCTGGGAAGTTATCGTGACGAGTGGATTTTCAGGACAATTTTACATTCAGGCAATCTTTTGGCGAAAGCATGCAAATCATCATTAATTTATGGAAATCATGACGTGCATTTGCAAAATATTGCGTATTTATTCGGAAGGAATCTTACGTTAGCCATGCAAGCGAAAAAGGACTGCGAGGAAATTTTAAATGCATCGGACAAGATTAATTTATTATCGGCACCTGTTATGTTATATTTTCAAAAACAACCACAACGTTATGATGACATACAGAAGATATCAGATCAATGTGATGATATTCATAGTTTTAAAAATGAAGTATTAAATTGTACGGTAATTGAAGAGACCAGAGAAATGAGCATGGACTTTGCAAAGAAAGCTGCAAAGAATCTTGATGATTTCGATGATAGTGAAAGTAAAGAATCACTATTACAAATGATTGAAGTTTTAATAAGACAAGATGTTAAGTAAATATAATTAATATTTAATAGAATTATTAGATAAATTAAATATATATGTATATAAATAATAATATTTTAGTTATAAATATTTTATTTGCAATAATTACTTCCATTCCTTACTTTTCATGTTAATTTATTTATTTGTCATATAGTAAATCTAAAGAAAATCTTTTGAAGTCACATAATATTTTAACTGATAACCAGATGACAAATCAGAACAGTGCCAAAATGTAACATCCGAAAAAATGTTAAGTAATAATATATAAAGTAATGATATATAAGTAATTTTATATTTAAGCTTTCTTACCAATTTTTTTGTTTATTATCTATTTTTAATAGAACTTCAATTTTATTTTTCGTTATTCTGTTTTGTTACCTTTATATAGAATTCTGCTTATAATGACAATATATTATTAATCAAATATATTAATATGAATATACATAAAGAGCAATGTCATCTAATAAAAAGTAAACAAATAACAAATGTATTCTATATTATTTTTAAATATGTGAAATATATTTGTTTTGTATAGTATTTTTTATATTTATAAGTTTGGCGTATTGATCATTGTTTTTATTTAAATGGTGACAGCAAATAATTGAATGTTATTCACCATTGGCATTACTGTATAGTACTTGTCATTTGACAGTAAATATTGACAATGTTTGGAAATATAGTAATTCGGTGTTTGTTGCGGAATATGAGTATATGTAGGTCGTATTTTCAAGATGCGAAATATCTAAAGTCGAAGGACATAGTGAAGGAAGCGGAGAAGATTGTAGGATACTCGCCGTCCTTTTTAAATTTACGCTGGTTGTTCAGTGACGAGATTGCCAACATAGCCATTTATTTGAGAAAGCTTACTGGTACAAATCACCCTATCATGAAAGTTGCAAAGTAAGTTACATTCATTATGCCGCATACAAATTTATGATAATTGAAAACCATTTCAGAGATTGCCTATTGAAAAATAATAGAAATCCGTGGGGTTTAATAGTGCTATTGGTATCGAAGCTTGGCGGATTAGCGGTAGGGACGGAAGTTACAGAGCGTGACATAACTGCGGGTAAAATCAATTTCCTCCTTTTTTAACGTCGGATTTGGGTGGTAATTATAAGCATGTGCTTAAATGTAATGCGATGAATTTTGAGCAGGTATTTTGAGGGAACAGCGCGTCCTAGCTGAAATCACCGAAATGATGCGGACTAGTGTGTTAATTCACAAAGGGATCGTATTAGTGGATGAAGGAGATGAGAGCGCGGATGTACTGAAATATGGTAACAAAATCGCGTTACTCAGCGGTGATTATCTGCTCAGTCGGTGTTACAGTGATTTAGCTGGCTTGAAGAACCAGGACGTTGTCCTCTTGTTCTCTTCCGCGTTAAGAGATTTGGTCGAGAGCGAATTTTTCAAGCCCCTCCCGGCAATGCCGAAAGAACTTAATGATGATATGGCTGAAGATGTGCTGGAATCTAGAAATCTTGAAGGCGTTTTTGGGAATGCAAAGAATGAGTGGATTTTGAGAAGTTTGTTGTCTGGTGGTAGTCTTCTAGCGAAAGCGTGTCATGGAGTTTTGATGCTGGCGGGACACGAGAAGGATAAGCAAGATATAGCTTACTCATTCGGACGTCACTTAGCTTTAGGTTGGCAGGCTGGACTGGAGGTAGAAGAATTTGTATATGACGGGAAAGTGAATGTAGCGTCTGTACCAGTGATGCTGCATTTGTTCAAAAATCCAACATTTTACGAAACTCTGATGGCTATGGATTTGGAGAGAATTAGAGAAGACGTGAGGAATGGTAGCGGCATAGAGGATGCGGTTGTGTTGAAGCAGGAATTCCTTCGGAAGGCAATCGATGATCTGCGTGGATTCGATGATTGCAATGCAAAATGGGCCCTGGAGAGTATAATTGTTAATTCTCTGTGAGTTAAATTTATTGTTTCCGTTTTCGTTGTGATTTACTGCCGCGTTGGACGATTTGAAAACAAATTGAGAAAAATCTGCATTCATTTCTTTTTTGATTATTTACGACCGGGGAACAATATTGTCCCACGCTGTGATCTCCCCCCGTTTCGGACTTGAAATTTTTATTGTTTTGGCGCTGCGGCGTTCGAAATTCATATTTATTTTCTATATTTCTATTTTATATATCATATATATATAATTCGCTTTTCATCTCTCGGCCAAAAAACGTCAGTCGGACATAAAAATCTTTTATATATGGCACATACATAGGCCATTACTTATTCCGAAAGATCGAGGAGGGAATGGGAATGGGTTTGGGTGGTTGCGGGCATGACTTTTTCCTCCTCAGTTCCTCTTCCATTGTTTCCCTTTTTGCCGAGCCGGAAGAGACCGATCCACTCCACAATTTATATGGTTTGTCAACTATTATTACATTTGCATAAATTTTATTGTTTTTCACAAATAACAGTGTGAGTAACGACCGTCTCGAGGTAACTTTTGCGGATAATAAATTTCGACAGCTAACTTCTAAACGGAGACCAAAACAACACTTCATTTTTATTAAAGGAAGTTCACAGAATCCACTGGAACAATAGTAATAATAATCTTTATTGTCTTTTGCAACTTTCTTTTCTTATATAAATCCGTCACTAAACATTCACCTTGAAAGAAGTATTTTTCCTGTACTTTTTATACAATATTTTTTGGTAATCATGGACAAACACGTAAAAACTTCCGTTTGTCAATAATTAATAACAGATTGCATATTTTCTAAAAAAAAAACAACAACAACAACAACAAACGTGTTTTTTAATATAATCATCTTTGATATTTGACATTTACGTATAAATCATAAATTATATTTCACAAATTCTTACAACATTTAATTATAGCTGCAATGAGATTAGTGAAGTAAGATGAAAGAAAATTTCTTTCTACTACGTTTATATTTCTTAACCTTTTAATTTTAATACCATTATATAAACATTATTATAATATCATTTGTTTTAAGATAAAATGGACTTGGTAAGTAGTTAAAATAGATTTATGGGTTAAAAACAATTGATTAATATAGGATAAACAACTGAAAATAATAATTAACAATTTATACAAATAAGAAAAAAAAATGCAAAATAATTTGTAATTATATTTTCCAATTATTTTTTTGTTGTTTATATTTACATATTATAGTAATATAATTTTGAATGGAGATTCATGATATTAACTCAATTTCCCGTTTGATGTTTACCAATATTACACAATTATTAATATTACTAGAATAAAAAATCTATACGTTAAATCCACTGTATTTTTATTTTAGTAAGACTTATGATATAGAATGGTCGATGGTTTGTTGACCTAACGAACCTAATCCAATATTTTTTTATGGGACCATAAATAAATATTGTTATTATTATTTTAACTTTAAATTGCAAGCATAAATTCATAATGTTATAAGTAGTTCGAAAGTATATTCAATAGCGAGCACGTGATTTGCCAATAAATCTTTTTGCTTAAATTAGCATTTTAAAAAGAGCACCGCTTGCACAAAACCACTCGATCCCGTTTATTATTATTATTTCTTCTCATAGCAAAAACTCAATCTTATTAATTTTATTGCCGGCATTGCGGACCCATTTTTCTTGTCGTAAAATTCCAACCGCCGCTAGAAAATCGACGCGTTTTCCCCAAGATTTGTCACTAGAAGAATAACAAAAGAATAAATGAACACAAATTGCACGCATCCTTTCGCCTTGATTAGGGATTGCTAATGTATTAAATAATTATTTTAATTACTGGATATGTTCGTGTGCGTAACACATTTATTACGCAATAATGGATGATGTGTGTAAGTGGAATGAAAGACAATGTAACGAAATCTATAGTTATCAATTTGGGTATGGAGTGATTGGATTTATGGGTTGTATTATGTCGGGTAAAGATGGTTTTGATATATTGTGAGTGAAATAGATAGAAATAGATATGTAGATAAAAGGAGAGATGGAGAGAGATAGGGAGACAAAGGCAGTCCGGCGATGCAAACATAAAATGGCGGAGAATGCCATAAATAAAAGAATTTACGTTCATGCAAAATGTTTGTTTTACGACGAATTTTAGGACGTGATACATACATTATGCATATGCCTGGGCGTGTTCTGCCTCAGATATATTAACATTCGCGACCATTTAAACTTTCCGACCTGTGCAACGACATCAGCAGTATTAAATAAAATACAATTAACCAAATTGGGTCTCGTGAATCTCTACAGAGAGACGGATATATCTTCGCTCTATATGTTCTCACGCGCTACAAGATGGAATTCTTATTTATGGATTTTAACATGCGAGACTCGCAAATCGAATATCAAAAAAACTTCTGCTATCTTATATAAGTTTTCGATATCTTTAAGTTATAAATAATGAATATAAATCTGAAAAGGCTCGGACGTAAAACAAAGAATATATTTATCTAAAAGTATTATTTTTGTATGGCATAATTTATTTATTGTATAGATTGTATTTATTTTTATTTTGTTATTTCGTCTGAAACCTTTGCTTCATTTTCTATTGCGAATGCGGATTGTTTCAGTGAAAAGCTGATAACTGTTACTACTATACATGTTCAATAAAATAAAAAATAGTTTGTTCAATAATATTAAATATAAAGAATGAATACAGTATAATAAAAAAAACTAAATATTAGGATGGCTAGCAAAAAGAGACAAACTATTCATTTCAATAGAACAGGTAGATAGCAATTATAAGCTTACAAACATTGCTAATTCGTTATTATAGCGCGAAGGATCACCAAAAGGACATAAAGTATAAGAATTTTCTAATTAACGTTTTTATTTATTAAAGCAAGTACATATTTAGGCATGGATACACTGTCACTATCCTTTCTTTTATAATTAATTCTCCGACCATTTAACTTCATATTTCACACTTAAAAAACATTTGATTAAAAATAAATATATTTTTTATTTACTATAATCAGGAATTTTTCATAAAGTTTTCTTGATTTGATTTGATTAATTTCCATTTTCTCTCCTAACTGTATGTTTCTAATTTAAATATTTTGATATTATATGTTTTAATTCGAGCATTTTTTTTGCTTTCTCATTAAAAATTGTCCAACATAATTTCCTTCACCTAAAATTTTGTTTATAGCCTCTTCTTTTCTCGGCCATTTGAAAATTCCTCCATTCGTTTTTTATTCAGTTTATTATTCGCTTTCATTGATTTTATAGCTAATCCAACTAGACTAATACTTATGAACAATTTTTCTGCTTTCTAATTGTTTTGTACATATTTCCCTATGATGCCGATGCGAAGGTCATATTTGGTAGAATTGTGCCTTGATGCCACACAGAAGTTGGTTGATATCCCTCATTCATTCATTCTTAGTCCCAATATTGTGGCTGTGTGCATCTTAGAATCCGATTTCCCGATTTTTTTTATGGAAGTTTCTAAAACAACATTCTTAATGCATCTTTGTTCAATTCAATATTATTATATGCTTATCATACTAAATAATTTTGTATCATTAAGAGAATTCGAAAAGAGATTATTCTTTTTTGGACTAGCTTTCAATTCTGCATTAAGTTCTTTTTAACTAATACTCTTCGTGAATTGGCATTGAGCTAAAATAAAAAAAGAGAGGTAGATTTTAGAATATCAATTCAGGAATTCATAACCAACGATTCACTAGGGAAATCTATGTAAACGAATTCATGGATAGAATTCTTACATTATTATGGAAAAAAGGCGACTTAAGGGATTTTGGATATAAATTTATTGTTGTTTAAAGAAATAAAATGTTTGAGTTTTCAATAAAAATATGAATCCTTAATATACATGTTCTAGGCGGAAGTTAATGCTTCTATAAACATTTATCCAGCTGTGATTAATCAAATTAATTAGAAATAATGGAAGAATTCAATTAGAAGGATCCAAATATAACGTTCCAATTTTAGTGTATGTATTGCCGAAGCAAGTACTCCAAATATAACGACATTTACTGCAAACGTTTTGGTTATAAGAAGATAAGAATTAACCTTTTTGAAATTATTGTAAAATAAATAAATAAATATATTGAGAAATGCCGAAATAACTGTAAAAAATCCAAATAAACGTTAAAAAAAACATTATATATAAACGAATCATTATCTTAATATTTTTTATCTTGTTTAATTTCATACGTTTTGGATGTAGTTATTTATGTAATTATAAAATTGTTCCAATAAATATTTTTATTATTAATTTTATTATCAACTATGACCTCTTTTAGTTCGATTCCACTTTGAGGTTTCTTTATTATATAAAAGTTTGATGCCTTTCGGCTATTTACAGTGATTGTCTTCTGTTCCTGGCCGAGTCCGAGTCCGCTTTGTTATATATCGGGTTAATAAGAAGTATTTTTTTTAGTTGTTATTGCTAACACATATTATAAACTTGTGATACCAGACTTAAGAATTGCCAAAAGAACTGCAGCAGTGGAGTATTGAAAGAAAGACATTTTACATATATACAAAAATATTTAAATTATGGAATAAAATATTGAAAACATAAAAAATATAAAAAAGTTATTTCTCAATTTTTTGGAATGGATACGAGAAAACGAAATATGAGTGATGTAAGGTCGGTAGAAATTCCACCACCAACACAGCAAGAAATTTGTTTTGCTATCCTCTTCGGATTTCGACGTCAATTGAAGCCTATGCAAGTTTTGGAGGAATGCCAAAATGCTTATGGAGTGAACATACCATTACTTATGACCATTTCCAAGTGGTTTCGAAGATTCCAAACCGGGCATTTTTCTGTTGAGGACGAATCACGTGATGGTCGCTCGAAATCTTTCACCGATTCAACTGGGCTTGAATGCCATGGCTGTGTCGAGAATATTAAGACACGTGTTCGTTTTGCCCAATATTTCTTAGAAAAAATTGAAAATGGAGTCTAGCACCTTTAGGAAAATAGTTACAGGTGATGAATCTTGCTTCTATAAGTACAATCCGAAAACTAACTCCATGGTATGGAGTGCAGAAGGTGCAAATACCACAGTTAAATAAAGAATACAAAAATTAGCAACAAAAATGATTGTGTCAATTTACTTTACCAGGGCAAACGTGGTAGCTGCTATACCACTGGAAACTGGCCAGACGGTAACTGCTAAGTTGTATACAGAAACTTGCTTACCACAAGTTTTCAAAAATTTGCTGGGAAACCAGAAAAAAAAGGGGAACTTCGTCGCTACTTTTTGCACCACACTGCTAAACCAACAACTTTCTTGCGCTCCCTGTCATCAATGAAATTCGTCCAGCACCTTACTCCCCGCACCTAGGGCCGTGTGATTTCTGGCTGTTTCCGAAAATTTAAAAAAAATGAGGGGAAGAGTCTTCACTTGAAAAGCAACAAAAAACCGATTTTGAGGAATGTTTTGTGGTGTGAATGTGGTGGCTTTACCGACTTAAATATATTAAAATAAAATTGTTTTTTTTTCCAGCCAACTAAGCGAATTTTTGTTAGACCTCACGTTTATAAATATAATTTTAAATATAATATTGTTTGCTCTCAATATGTGTACAGTTATAATATGTATTATTTACAAATAATTTGTATATTATTCCACAATTCACAAGAAATAAAACGACAAACACAATCATTTGTACAAACGACTATGTATGTCAAGTATATAAACTTAAGTATTTGCATAATACATAAAAATATACATTTAACCTAGTTATAGCACTTTGTCCAATTTCTATTAGTTTTGCATTTTAATCCGGAGACAACAAGTCTAGAAATGCCAGCGGATTCCATAACATTCACTTGACTTTAATCATAATGTATTGTTTATTATAATTGACAGTCGGTGTTTGTACGACATGGCACGATCTAGATATTTAAAATATACATACGTGAAAGAGGAATTATTTATTACCCTTCACTAAATACAAGTTAATACACTTAAACAATAATTCCACAATATCTCACCCTGCTTTAAACATGGGTATTACGCTCCACACTAAATATAAGTGACACCACATGGGACTATGTCATATATCATGTCGGCTTTCAGATTTATTAACTTTTAGAGAATCCTAGTTTAATGAGACATTCCAAAGAACGCAATTATTAAAATAATTATTTATTTATATTATAATATCTTAACAATAATTCTTTTAACAATTGTAAACGCACCGTAATATAAGCTACATTTTAAATACATTGTTACTTTATTAAAAAAATGAGTGGATCAAGTATAAGAAAACGAACCTATAATATTAATAGTGAATAAGAGGAATCATAATATTTCGTCAATTTTTAAGATGCAGTGCAAAAATTGTAATGTTGAACGTCATTTCCCTATAATTTATGTTATTTTAATATAAGTTATCCACTTAAATCACAAAGAAGAAGATACATTAAATAAAATCAACCCTATATGTCCAACAGTCGGTCGGTTTTCACTAAGTCTAAATATGTCAGACGCAGTGTTAAAAGAAGAATCAGCAATACAAGATTTACATTTGTCGGATAACATGTCATAAGAAGAAAAACTGGAGCTAAACATTTTGGATCTTCAGAACGAGATTGAATTTTAGCAATGTATAAGATGAAAATATAGTTGACAGAAACAAATTCCCATTTTTTTAAAGTGTCATAAAAGATAAAATCTAAACATGAGCAGGAATATCGTCATATTCTCATAATTATGAAACAAATGAAATGCAGTGCCAAAGATTATATTTACTTTGAAAATTGTATTTTTTATAAAGAATTTTTGTACCATATAAACTTATAATTATATATTGTATATAAGAATATAAATAATAAATTTTATTTTTGGAATTAATTAATTTATTTTGGAGGTCAAAAATATTGGAAGTTAACACACTTTTCTCATCAAGTGACACCGCACCCGAGTTATGTCCGAATGTGGACACACCTATTCCAAAAGATTTGCCATCACTGTTCTAGAATGTGCTTTTAGATGAAAAAAGGTAGAGGAACCCTGATATAAGTATTACTAACAAATAATTCATGTTGATGTCATAAAAATATAAAAATAACCTAAGGGAATATTGTTTGTTTTCATTGCTATTAAGGTTTTCTAAATCTTGAAAAATAAAAAATTCTAACATCGCCATCATTAAACACTTTCAAAACTTATTGATTTAGCTATATGAATAACTTCATTTCTAATAATTTTCTTCGTCTATTATAACTTATGACTATGTTTTGATATTGGGCGTTGGCTTTAATATTGCGGACTTCGTTATCAGATATAATGTAAACCGTGATATGACTGTTCTTGCAATTTCTCGAATATTTTGACCTAATTAATATTGTCGCGGAACGGTAGAACATTTCTGCAAAACATAAGTTGAAGACTGATAAAGAAGACCAACGTATCATAATATATTTGGTACGAAGGTATACATGCAAAGTCGGTATAGGTTTATATTTATTTTATATATCTGATTTACATAAATATGTAAATATTAGTAATGATATATAATTAGTAAAACGATTAGCAGAATTATTAAGGTAAATTAATATCCACTTTTTAAATGCTGGATATTTATTACACGGTTTTAATATAAATGTGATGGCAAAGCTGATTTCTTCGTTATTTATTCTTTAGAAGTATCCGAATGAAGTGAGAATGTTAATAGGAGTTTGCTGAAATTGATTGATTTTAAAGCTGGCTTTAGCCCTCGGGTACTTTATTAAAGCAAACGAGGGACGCGAAACAGAGCTAGACAATATGTGTATAAGGAGATCAAAATAAATTTGCAATGTAAATTGAGATATTGTCGGTGCTCCGATGCCGGAGGTTCGGATGTAGTAGGCCTTTTCCAGTCTCTGCAGGCATCACCTTTGACTAGATCCCAATAGATCTACATGACAAAAGCATCTGCCACAATGCAAACGGTGTATTACGTAAATATTTACGTACATCCAAGAAGAAGTTAAGGTTGCATTTTGCGATGCGAGTGGTATTTTCGCGACTGCTCCACGGGGCTCGTATTTAAATGAAAGAGTCCCTTCCCCTCTTCACCCTCTTCATTAGGCCGCCCGCAATCAGTGCACGAAAACAGTGTAATCCGAGTAAAGCGACCGTCCCCTATCCTGCTCTTAACTATTTAAATCGCCGCCACCGCCGCTGTCTCTGCACGTCTGTATTTAAAGAAATCCAAGCATCTCGTCACCGTTGCGCTCCCTTTTTGCATCCCTAATAAACTTGGATTTTACGCTGATTAAGATGCTTACACTTTATTATAGCACTTTCCGCAATACACAGACTTTATATAATTTAATTTATTAACTATTTGCTCGGAAGAAAAAGGCCGAAACTTGAACAAAAAAAGGCCAAACGATGGAGATGAAATACGAAATGGGTTATATGCAAATTACTTTGAACAAGAAGGTCATAAAAAAAGGAGAGATGCAGCAATCTTCCATGATGTGTTATTATGAAAATGGAGCCAATTTCATTCTAGCATAGATGATATATATGTATGTAGATATATTCGTATTGCATTTATGTATTAAATGTGAGTGTATGTATGTGTGGGTGTAAGTGTGTCTTTTAGGAGGCGACTAATTTCGTATGCACATCTAATTACAATTCCTGCAGCGGATACAATAAAAATGATGGTTCTACACAAAAGCGGAGAAGAAGTTTCTTATTGTGCAATTACGGAATAATAAAACACGCGACAGTGGAAATAGACTCTCGGGCACTAAGTTGTTTAAAAGTCTAGGAAGCATAAAGGATGACGGCTGGAGGAGGAAGGCTGTCCGACGGTTTTATGCAACGAAACACGTACCGTATTAACATCTTACTTTTATCCTTCGTCCTCTCTCCCATGGGGCACAATAATTAGCTTGGATAATTTTATTCGTTAAGAATTCAACAGCTTCTACCAGGATTATCCACATTTTCTGCCGCAGTTTTATTCGCAAACATCTGACGTTATTTACGAGCTTTATTCTTCAACTACTATTAGTACGAATTGTATAATCTAATGTTTGTCAAACGTTTTTTTTTCTTGTGTGACAACCACATCCATGGATTTAACTGAAAGGTTTTATTTTAGTTCCATAATTGCTCATCTTCTAAGCGATCTTCTGCGTTAAACATTTCTATTTGCAAAACTAAACATTGCTGAAGATCTCATTTAATGTTTACATTTAAAAAATAATACTTCAATGGTTTTTCTAAAAATATTTTTATTGTCAATTTTATTACAATTGAAAATTCGGTAATTACTGAATAATAGTGGGTATATTTTATTTATGGGTATTATAAACTAAACACTTTGATCAATAATAATACTGGTGAAAATGAACATAATTAACTAAAAATTTAAAAAAAGTATTCGAATCTTGTAAATGTTAACAATATTCTATAATATTCGTTATATAAATAATAAATGTAATTTTGAAAGTAGATACTTATTGTTGATAGGTCAACGTAATGAAAAATAATTCTAATAATTCTGATGTCAAGAATCATCTGAAAAATTATGATGATTAATAGCAGTGCCTGGCGAAGCAATGTCCAATCGAAGTATTGCCATTGTTTAACATAGGTCATCTTATTTATATCATTATCGCATGGCTATAGATGGGTATATTGAAGATCCAACGCTTCAATATTATTGTTGTAGGGAAGTTATCCAAAAGGTTGACCAACACATTTGCATGCGAATCAAGCCTGTCTATGTATTTCATGGATAAATTTTTGGCAACCTCCCATTCTCTTGACTCTAAAGTTCTGGTACAGTATCCTACCTGCGATGTATCATTGTGCAAATGATATAAACAGTCATTTAGATTAGAATATTTTCCGTAAATGATCAGCTAGCAATATCCCACAATAGAATACCGTATGTCCAAACTAGTTATAAGAAACGTATAATTGACGCAATAATTAGTTACAAGTGCCCAATTGGAACCATTCCTGAAAGGTATTTCAGTTTCAATACAATCTTAGTCTATTCGTCAAATTCTCTATCAATTCCAAGGATGTGTATTATAAGATTTCGAAATAGAATGGTTTTCCAGTGAAAGGGAGGATGAGAGGAGAGTAAAATGGACGAACTCGAAAATAATTGGTGAGAGTCTGTAAAAGGGCCGAGGGAATTGTCTACGAGTTAATGCATTTTAAGCAACCCCGTAATTGTGCAAAACAAAGGCAGTTACTTTCGTTTATTTGTATTTGGGACGTCTCCTCGTTCTTTTGTGTTCTAAGCATGGGGAGATATGAATTATGTATTCCGTTTTGTTACCTAACATTTCGTTGTTGCTTACTTTTGTGATTTTCGCATTTGCTGCTAAAATTAAACACACATTTGCATATTAAACGGCCTACTTTCATTATGAAAGTGTTACGAAACACAAACTTTATTCACTGTAATTATTAAATTATGTTATTTATTATTTATGTGTGTAAGTATAAGATATGAGATAAATTTTATAAGAAAAAAAAACTAGTTCGTGTATCTATATAAAAACATTTAATTAATTTAAATAAAACGGCGCTTAAGTGTAGCAGAAACAGGATAGTAAACGTTAAAAATTGAAATTTCATGATATCAGTCAATGAAACAGATATTGTCTCACATTATGGGAGACTAAAAATTATTTTGTAATTAGTATAACGTCACTTTATTTAAAGAAAATATTAAATATATTATTTATTAATCAATTAAGCTTTACTTTTATTTATTAGATGATAGAGTGTTATGATTATTTTTTTTTTGGTTAATTTATATGATTAAATGAAAGGAATCATTGCGATTGAAATCCTGCAATAATTTCATTATAGTTGAATCTACATCTCATTAGTAATCTTTTGACCATTTTAGTTTTAATTGCGTCCAAAACTCATTTCTGAAGGCAGAGCAAAAATACAATTTAAACAAATACGTAAGTAATTGCATATGTAAATTGATGTTTCGATAGATTAAAAATAAGTGCATTTAAATGAAGAAATATAATAAAATTTCAAAAGAAAAAAAAAGATTGATACCTAAATATATTTTAATTAAAAAATGTATGTTTTAAGTTTAATATTAGGAATTGTTTGAGATAATTAACTTTAGAAGATACTGCATACTTAATTATGTTATAATCATTTATTGTTGTAAGAAAAATAAAAATGATTTACATCGATATCAAGTAATTCGTTTAATCTTGTACTTTGTAATACATTAAAAATTGTGTGAAAAATATAAAATTTATAGCATAGTTCACATAGTTTATGTTGCTGTAGCAGCGATAGGTTCAATTAATATTTATTCTACATGAGCCATTAATACTTGTAATAAATGATTTGTTAGAAAAGTTCCCTCACCGAATCGCTGTTTCGTGCAATTGATATTATTGACTTTCGGATGAAGGAGAGGTGGTGAGGGTGAGGTTGCATGGTAGGTGGCCAATGTACTGAAATAATGGAAATCGATAGGTTATAATATATTTCCTACAACACAGAGTAATTTAATTTAGTTGAAAATGTTTAGAGTGCAATCATAAAAGTCCGCGCTGTGTATACGTGTGTTTCGAAAACAATACAATATAACGAAAGATGAGTAAAAAAGGAAACTGAGAGAAAAGTAAGGGAGATAAAGAAAACGATAAAACTGCAAAAGGATTAAATGAATGTAGAAACGACATAGCCTCTGCAGAGGACGCCATTTCCAAGAAATGATTTATCCAGTATTTTTCTGAGCGTTCAATATAGATCTATATAGTGTTCACGTTATTTCACCGTATTAAATTGAAGTGATATCTTTACTTTGACATACCCAGGGAGGAGAGAACCCTTTGATGTTCTCAACTCCTCAACCAAACTCGTTTACGTTTAATAGACGGTGCAGCATCGCCCAATTCTTTAAGCTCCATCAATATGTTATTATTTGCTTATATTAACTTTTGCTCTCTCTTTCTCTCCTTCTCCTTCTTTCTATTTCCTTCCACGCTGAACGCAAATATACTTTGATTGCATGCTTCTCTGCATATAGGCACAGCATTAAAAATAAATTTAAAACTAATTTCCTGTTACATACTTTGCATACATTTTTTCGATATTGAAATATTTATTCATATTAATTTTCTTTTCCTATGCTATATATATAAGTATAATACCGGATAATCTGAAGTTCAAATTATTAATTAATTTGTATTAATATTAACATAATTTTAAATTTGAAAACTATTACGATATTATAATCTGTAATTAATAAATAAAATAATATTATTTTATAATACGTGATTATTACATAATTATAATTGTATATTTCGAATTTTTTCTGATATTTTGTTCTTCAATTGTAATAAAAACAACAAGTTTATTATTTTAGTGACTTATTTTTTAATAAATACCATCGTTAATAAGTATTGTGATACAAAAGATCACAAAAATATAAACTAATATTTTTTTAAATTTTGACAAAAAAATCTAACATTTATTTCAAATGGTATAAGTTTTTAATATATCAAAAGCACCGAGAAAATTGAATAAAAAGTACTATTAACATAAAGTTTGCCTTAAGATAGACTAAACATTCTGATATATTAAAAGTGCCACAAACCGAAAAAGTTTGGATACCCCTGCTATCAGATGTAGATATAATTGTACATTGAATTATATTCACTTTTCTATAATGATTTTAATATGGACCGTAAATAATTTGTTTAAAAATTCTGTATTTTAACTTAACTCAATTTCACTTTATTAAAATATATAAATATTGTTTGGTACTTTTATTGCATTAAAATAACAAAATGATTTTTTTAAACCATTCAAACTATATATACATAAACATGCTAACTTTGGAACCATCAATCATTATTTCAGTAAATACTTTAGTTTCATATAGATTACTTCTAGATATTAGTTTGGTTCAGAGGCGATGAATCATTTGAATCGGTGCTTGCATGTTAACAACTGGCATCACCTGTTACCAGCTTTGACACAAAACACATGTTCATGTCAATCAACACTAGAGGATAAAGTTTAATGTAATATCTTATATGTGCAAATTAAAATACAATCACACAATATTCAGCCATATTCCATGTAATTATCCACTTTTTTTTTTATAGCGGAAAGACCTTTTTGCATATATTCAAGAAATTATGTTTATTACTATTATTATTAATAATAATATTTATAGCAACAAATTGTCAAAATATAAACTTAATACAATAATAAAAATGAAACCGCTACAAAGTGTGTTATGCAAATTCGCTCGTTAAGCGAGCCATTTTTACAATTAATTTTGCTTGTTAAGTAAAATGCACGTTAAGCGAGGTTCTACTGTATATTATCTTATATATTTATTTCTTTACACAAGTTATAGCAGATGTGGTAATGATTTTATACATTTAAATAGGAAATATTGGGATACATAAATATATTTTTTAAACATAGGCAACATGTTAAACAAACAAAAAATAGATTTTTTTTATATAATAATCTTATGTATGCTCGTATATGCATGTATATATTGTATAGTGTACTCTAAATAATCTTTTGTAGCATATTGAATGAAATGTGTATTTAATTTCCTGCATGAAATGCATTTTATTGAGTATTTTCGAGTCTGGGATTTGCGGTTCTGGAGGGTGGTACAGGTTTGCGTAAAGTCAATAATTGGACTTGTAGCGATGATTTTGCTTTCCCTAAAAATAATAAAACCCCCTCGAAACCAATTCAATGAATCCATGAACCGTGAACACTCTTACAGCCGGAGCACGTCATTTAACAAGCCATTCAAATGAGCGAATATTTAAACTGGCTCAAATTCAATTTGCGCTGCAGCAGGACGAAAAACGACCACGAACTAACTTGATAGAGGGAGAGAGAACGAGGTTGCGATGGAGAGAGAGAGAGAGAGAAAAAAAAATAAAAAGGAAAGGGAAAATCTATAGATTAATTTTCCTACGGCGTTCATATTTTTTTGTGTGTGTCCGTATTTTCTCTTCTTTTTTTCCAGTCTGCGTCGTTTAGGGATAGCCTTTCGGTTTATTTCTTTTTGGTGGCTTACGCGAAGGAACGACGGCTACTTTTCTTAAGGAAGTCTTTCCTCGGGGGATTTTAATACGACACGAAGGAAAAAAAGATACAACGGACTGTTTTCGTACGGTTTTCACGAGAGGCAGTTTATAAAAGTCCTTGCAGAATGTATACGAAAATTACTACACTTATTCTCTCACTACAATACATAATTTTTGATCGCAAAGAGCTAAAGTTTAAAATATTATTTTATAAAATATATTATGATAATATAATCTAAAGTTGTTCTTCTTTTGTTATTTAATTCTTATTTCGTATTTGTTTTAACATTTAAATCTATTAAATTTACATATTTAAAAAATATAGATAAAATATTCTTTTGATGATATTAGTTGGATTTGAAGTAATGCCACACTGTAAATGAATTCATGAACAAAATTATATAAATTCTTATAGTACGGTTTCCTATTTTCTTTATTCTATTATTATTTTTTGGAAAATAAAAAAAGAGTAGCTTGCAATCTCATTTATAAATACTTTCTTTATTTCATGTATTATCTATCAGTATTTTTGATAGTATGACATCAATGTGACAAGCGAGAAGCACTCAAATAAGTAGACCTATCAATTTTGACGTCACGGACATACGAAAATCTTTTCATTTATTTGATGCATCAGCGAAAGAAGCAAAAACTAAAACAACAAGAATGATAAAAAAAAGTGTGTATATAAAAGAAACGTTTTGCCGCATGGAAGAGTTTTTCTATCGTCACGGACCTCAATATCAATCCCATTAGGACGGTCCAACGACGACATGCCTGTATTACAATTGTAAAACTTTAATTAATATTTTATCGTTAACTCTCGAATGGCATAATTAACGGAAGTTCTTTCCACTTGAACTCGAACGTTATCTAAATTGGCGCTCCGAATAAAAATAATCGTTTAATGAATGTGTGCGAGAAAGGAAATGTAAATGTAGAAAAGAGGGAATTTCAATTTGGTACAGGTACTCCGAGGAATTGATTAAATGAGGGTTCGAGGACGGACTTCTTCTTGCCTGGGCAGCATTAACGACGAATTTGTTAAATTGCCCAGGTTCTGACTCGCTTCACTAATTACATTTTAATTTTATTAATAGTTATCACGCACTTACATTTTATTCTGCAACATGACATTTCCTAATAACAATAATAATTTATTGGCCTAACATCAATACATAACATTTCCCATTATTATGATATTCACAATATTTTTTAAGGAACATAATTATTATCTGATAATTTTTAATAACTACACCTGATTTAAATTTAGAGCCTGTGTAGAAGGTTACAGGACAAAAAATAATTACGTAATTTTTACTAAACTCCCCCAAAGTTTAGTACGGTTTACACGGCGTCGTTAACACTATTTAAGGGTCCCCAATTAGTTGTATATTCAATTTTCTAACTAAAAACCAATATTATCTAATAAATATTTTATTTAATATATTTATATGCCCAATTTATTCCATTTACTAAATGTTGATTTGTAAAATTTATATTTCTCGTTTTCACAGGAAGAAAAACAAAATTCTCGAGTAAATTTTTTTTTTTAATATAATAATTCTCTCGATAAGAAAGTACGTTTTGTGATCTAAAATATATAATTATATAATTCTGAATATATTTAAAAAAATACTATCGCAAATCATTCTTCTTGCATCATAAATGTGCATTACTGTTTGAATTTATAAGCGAAGTTTATTATTATTTTACTTCGCCTTTTGTGTTGTTATGAACAGGGTAATAACATATAATTTTACTATTACCAGGGTTAATAATAGTCACATTAAGCATAGTTTGCCTCTCGTGCACACGGCGTATTTACTTATTTACGACGGGAATTAAATTGAGCACGTATTTTGTTGCAGGCTAGAAATTCGGGTCCGTATATATTTCTTCATATTAATCAAGAGGTTGGGGTAAAAGCTCCCACAATAATCTCCGGGCCTAGAGAAAAATGTATATTTTATTCTTTTACCCCATTGAGAAAGCAAACGCGTAAGAAAATATCGTGTCAATAAATTACAGATGTTTATCTTAGAATTGGCAAACAAGTCAGTGTCAAAATTAATAAAGGAAAGAGAATACATGCAAGTTTAATTAATTACTTAAAAAATAGCAGGCATACTGTGGCTAATGGATTTCGTCAATATTCTGAATCTCGAAGGCATTAACATTATTAAAATGATTGTTGTTGGTTATAACTAAATGTTTTCAATTATTACAGAACTTTTTAATATATTATATGATACATTATTAGCTCATGAAAAACTTATTAAGTAATGTAAATAACAAAAATTATCTTAAAAAAACAAGTAAGAAAAATTAATTTGTCTGTATTTTAAAATGTATAAATAAAAATAGTAATTATATAGTGATTAGTCGGGTATGCTATCCAGAGTGATAAGGTATTGATTTTAACTCTTTAGTTCAGGGATGTTCAAACGGTCGATTTTGTGGAATACGAATTATTTCAATTATAATACTTATTTATATGTGATCAATGTTTGCCGCTTAATACTTTTATGGCAGATCGCGGTGGTTTAAGTCTGTAGTCCACAGACGTCAACCCGCTCCCCAAAACCGAACATTTTCTTATGAAGAATGGCGCATTATTCTGAGTAGCCCACGGGCTGCACATTCCTAAACAAGGACAAACAATTAGCAAAATAAAAATTTAAAAAATATTGCGAGAAACTTATTACGACAAATCTTTATTTATTAATAAAGTACATAAACATGATCAAGTTTTCATTGATAAGAACGATAATAGAAGATAATTTATTGTATTTGAAACATATTTATTATCCTGCCGTCCAATGAATGTTACTTCTAATTTCAAAACAGTTACAATAAAAAAAAACTAATTTATACCTGTCCATGCAAATATTAGTATGTATTTATTATATTTAATTTCGAGGGCAGAACGACTTATGGTCGGTAGCCCTTTGCAGCAGATCATTTTGTTTTTATTTGCTTATTATGGTATTTTGTTGAGTTTCTAGTATGGCCATTTTATTTAAAATATAATTGTAGTAAACAAGCAAATTCTATTTATAAAATAAAAATAATAATCAAATAGTAAGTCTCAAAGAAATTAATTTTCTACACATATGACAAGTACTCAGTCGTTCAGAACAACTTTCACATACTTTGTGGCCGCAAATAAATAAAGTATTAGCTACATATTCGGAGCAAATACCGCAAAAATACAACTCTTCCAGTTTATGAAGCACATCTTCTAGTTTACGCAGTCTAGCCTCTTCTGGATTCGGAAGAATCTTACTATCTACACTAATACGTTTTTTTATGGGTACGCGACAGATCATACAAATCGTAAACAATTCGGAACAATCAATGCATGCTAATTTATGGTTGCATGGCTCAAATGTGACGTTTTCAGACGATGGTTTATTGCAACCGATGCAATGTTTTGCCTTCTCTAAATTTTGGATCTGTTCCGCTTCGTTTTTTGTGTCAGTTTTCACAATTTTTTCATAGTTTTTACCTGGGAACAAAAAAGGTTTAAGACTAAAATTTGCTAAATTAGTAATAATTATTACTATACCTAATAATGGCAAATGATCGTAGTAGTATGTAGAACCGTAACGGAGTTTTGCCTTTTTTGAGCACATCCTCGAAGGAAGATTTATTCTAAAATATCATCATTATAAGTATACGATGCAATAATAGTTGTATTTCCGTACTTACCCAATTGATGTATTTGTTGGAAACACTGTGAATACATGGGTTACATTGTGTTTATTGTTGTGATAACAAGAGGTACAGAGGTCGTAGCATTTACATGTGGAGCATCGATATTTCATGCCAATAATGCTTTTAATGTTGCAACCCTTGCACACACTATTGTGAATAACGCCTAAATATGAATTGTCGAAGATCCTTAGATCATACTGATTTTCATGTCCGGCTCTATAGTTGTTACAAGTACCTTGGTCCCATTTAACTATGACAAGTTGTGACACATCATCGAGTTCCTCGCAGACGGTGCCCAGATTACCTTCACCTCTATCTACAAATAAGTTATAAATAAATATTAGTTTAAACTTCTAGAAGATATTAATAATTACCTTGATCGTTCCATTTCCAATGCGGTCCCCTAACAACTCTAATACCCACAAGAGACATAGTCGTGATTGATGTTTACAATTCAAAAACTAAAATATGCTTGATGAAAATGTTGTTGATTATTCGACTTTATATTTGAATTTTGTATCTCCCTACCCTGGACATTTTAAATAACCAGCCAATCACCGGCAAATTTTAATTATACAATAGATGTAAAAAAATATTTTCTACATGTGTATGAATACAATATAGTAATTATTTAGAAATTATATCCTCATTAAATAAATACAACTTAATATAATAACAACATCAATAGTTGATATATGATTAAAACAACGTCAAAAATTTAATATTATTGTTTTTATATTTTAAATTTACAATATTATTATTAAAAAGAACTGTATAATAAACATTAAGATTGATATTGTAACGTTGTAAGTTTAAAACATATTTATTTAAGTATTCTGTTCTAATTTATGTCAGTAGGAATGATACCTTTTAATGTTATATTTCACTTTGTGATAGCATAATTAAAATATGATCTATTCTTATTATTGTTTGTATGATTTATTACGTTCGCATTACGTATTGTGAGTGAAGTTATTGGCTGCCAAGCGTTAATAGGCTGTACGAGCTGTGGCATATTTTTGGGTTTTTGTTTTGAATTGGGTGGTTATTACAAGTCGCCGATATGGTACTCACCAAGCAACAAGTCAGTGACTTTGAGTCAGTAATCATCTCATATTTTAAAAAGGACTACGTTATTTCTGCGCTGTCGTCCACCATTGAGGTTATACTCAGCGAGGCTCTGAGCTCATTGATGGATGGCATTAATACGAAACTTGAGAGGATGAATGGTGATATGGAGCTGCTCAAGACTGAGAATTTGTATTTCCGCGAGGAATTGTAGAAGATCAGCGATACCATGGAGCAGAGCAAAAGGATGCAAAATCTCTGCGTTTATAACCTGCCGGAGATAGAAGGAGAAGCACCGGAAAAAACTTTCAATAACGCTGTCCAAAAAAAAACTGAATATCTGCTTGCCGCCTGGCGCTATCACAAGTTGTCGGCGAATTGGTAAATCCGTAAATGGAAAACCTCGCCCGGCCGTGATTGCATTCTCTAATTGTTCACAAAAGGTAGATATATTGAAAAATCACACTAAATTTAAAGGCACCACAATCATGATACACGAGGACCTAACAAAAACGAGACGTGAGCTATTTAAATTTGCGGTTCAGAAGTACGGACGTGAACATGTTTGGGCGTGGGATGGTGAAGTGGCGGCAAGAGTGAAAGAGAAATATATAAGAGTGGATTCCATCAGCGATATAGAGGACGACTTTTAGTTTTGGGATATATGCCTGGGGGTGTCACGGCTGGTCAATTATATTTTGTCAGTTATATTATTTTTATTTCGCTTGCTGCATATTTGTTTATTTCTATCTAGGTGCACAATTGGGATATTGTTGTTGTTCTATTATTGTATTATATTACGGATTATTTTATATTTGTTTAGGTACATTTTGTCTTTCTTTACTTTGATATTTTTCTTAAATTTTTATTATTAAAGCAAACTATCATCTGACATAGATATTGATTTATTGATTATTAATATCGGTTGGGTAAGTCTTGCGGTTTAAACCTCTTCAGTCCTCGTCGATGATCTGCAGTATGCATCAGGTCCGTAGCCAGTTGGTTTGGGAGATTCTCTAGCCGATGATGGTATCTTGTGCTAACCTTTGCTATTTCTTCCTTGACGAAACTGATGTTAGCTTGCTTGTGGTATCAACGTGGCCACACTGACTTATTGAGATGTAGGCAAGTCCGTCGTGAAAAGGAAATATAACAAGAGGCCCGAAACGCTTCTATTAGGACATCCAGAGCTGATCAGTCATAGAGTAGTAATTTCGTCATTGTGTTTGACCTGAAAGTGCCTCCCCGTTAAGTATGATTTAAAGATGGTATAGTATACGTGGGGAAGGCACTTCTTAATTTTGTGTAGCAGCCCCTCATGCCACACCCTATCGAAAACCTGAGATATGTCCAGAAAAGCAACGGAGCAGTATCTCCTCTTCTACTAATCTCGTCCACTACACGATGTACCTGCTACACAGCACCGTGACGTTCACGGAAACCGAACTGGTGGTCAGGTATGACATGGTTTTCCAGTAGCCAGTGTCGTAGTCTGCGTAGCAGCAGCTTCTCAAAAAGTTTAGACAGTTTTCCAGGTTTTGCATTAAAAATAAGTGTAACATTCCTCAGGCCAGCAGTTGACAGAACCTCTGATCTAATTAAATCATAACCTGGCAATTTTTTATATTTCAATACATACCGTATCATCAATTCAACCTCCCTAACTTTAAATGGATTTATTGGAAGCGACATTTGGAACGGAGACGCAAAGAAATACGCTTTTTGCGCTCTTCGTCATCAGGTAGTTGTGATGGGAACGGTTGGAAGACCTTAACGAGGTGGTCGGCGAATAATTCCGTCTTATCCCTATCGCTTCTTACCCAAGTGCCATATGGTTTGCGAATTGGTGGTACACTCTGTAATCCACTGATGAAAAAGTAAAGTCGTCAAACTTATCCATTTCAATTTGAATATTTTTCACTTGTTGTTTCACTGAAAGCTGCTGAAGAACTAATGATGTGTTGCAGAAAAACTATGGTTTATATATAAGAAATGGAAGGGAATATTAGGGATTTCCAAGAAATAAAATAGGGTAATTGCAATAAAATCAAGTAAATTAATACTTACCTGGTATTATTTTTATTACCTGCACAATAAAACCTTTAGGTATTAATTTATTTGCAACAATTTCTTATATATCTTGATTTTGTAATTCAAATATAATTACTAAAACCAAGTAAATAATACTTGTGTTTAGTTTTATTGCTGCACCATAAAACTATGCATTTGTTATTTGCAACTTTTATGCAACAACTTTGAAATAATATATTTAAATTTTTAAAATCAAAAATTTCTATTACAAAATGCAAAGATTAAATAAATATTTAGCTGTAAGACGTGATTATTATCATAACTTGGACAAAGTTAATAAAAAATAGAGAGTTTTAATACATATTATTAAACTGAAAAATAAATATTAAAAAGCAATGTTTTTTTATTGAAAAATTGCGCATGTTTCCAGAATTTCCTCAGGAAAAGAAACATTGTGTTTGTCATTTGAATTAAATAATAAGTGTAGGCTTGTGTGTAATGAAAAATATGAAAATTTTAATCAATCGATCACATAAAAATACAAAAATTACAATTAAAAAATTACATCAAACATATTTAATATCTTCCCCGTTTCAACTTCACTGGTGGTTTAATATGTTCGTAGCTATCCACATCGTACAGTTGTCTCACATACTCTTGAATCTTCTCAATTTTAACCAATTCCTCCTCCACTGACTTAGGTTCCACAAGATCCTCTTCATCGTATTTCCATAATATGGTTTGCATTATTTTGGGTTTCTTTGCAACTGCGTTTTTTGCAATATTATCTGCTTTCCTCTTGTTTCCTTTCTTATAAACTACTTTATTCCAAGCACTTATGACTTTCGTCCGGCACGCATGGGTATCCTTATCATAGATTTTCTCGACTTCCTCCTGGATTTGATCAATTTTAGCCAATTCCTCCTCATGCGTTGTTGGTTCTCTTAAATCCTTCACATCATTTGTCCACATTCTGGGCTTCCTTGTCTTAGATTCCTTCACTATTGTCTGTTTTAGTTTTGGATCTTTTTCCAACATCATCAGACTTTATCAGAGAAGTCGTCTCCTTCTGTAAATTGGCAACTGGTTTCTTTCTACACATTTCGAAAATATAGAATCTAAAACAATAACATTTGTTGTAATAATCAAAAATGACAAAATATTTGCAGTGGAATCTTGCTCTTACTTAACGAGCAAAATAAATTGTAAGAAAAATTACTCGCATAACGAGTGACGAGAAGTCCCGGGTTGTGCGCCTGCTACATTTTCAAAACTTGTAAACATATATTATGTGTATTTTTATATGTTATTTGTGATTTTTTTTTATGAAAAATTTAATAACACTTGCGTTTCTCCGAATAAAAAGCGAAAGAATAAAAATAACCATATATATGAAAAGCAAAATCTATAAAAAACGAGACCAAGTTATACGGCATTGAACCGGCATTATTGTATTTTATCTTAGTTTATATGGGGAAAATTGTTTCATTATACGAGTATTTCATTCTACAAGTGAAAATCCGGATATTCTGGAACATATTATGCTCGTTATGCGAGGTTCCACTGTACTATAATACACATGAATCATAAGAACATAAAATTCTCAGAAGCATTGAAAAAAAGCAATAAAATTGACATGTAAATGACTGGGAATGACTTTATGGATGCAGTGGATATTTTTGCCCCTAATTTATACCTATGGGTTATCAACATAAGTGTTAAACCCAACAATTTATTAGAAGAAGTCTTGGAATAATATTAATTAACATTTTATTTAAAATATATTTTAGTAAATTAAATATAATAAATTTATATAATAAAAATAATAATCAAATAGTAAGTCTCAAAGAAATGAATTTTCTACACATATGACAAGTACTAAGTCGTCCAGAACAACTGTTACAAGCTTTGTGGCCGCAATTAAATAAAGTATTAGCTACATATTCGGAGCAAATACCACAAAGATACAACTCTTCCAGTTTATGCAACACATCTTCTAGTTTATGCAGCCTAGCCTCTTCTGGATTTGGAAGAATCTTACTATCTATACTAATACGTTTTTTATGGGTACGTGACAGTTCATACAAATCGTAAACAATTCGGAGCAATCCATGCATGCTAATTTATGGTTGCATGGCTCAAATGTGACATTCTCGCATGATGGTTTATTGCAACCTTTGCAATTTTTTGCCTCCTCTAAATGTTGGAGCTGTTCCGCTTCATTTTTAGTGTAAGTCTTCACAGTCTTTTCATAGTTTTTACCTGTAAATTTGATAAATTAGTGTTAATTATTACTATACCTAATAATGGCAAATGATCGTAGTAGTATGTAGAACCGTAACGGAGTCTTGCCTTTTTTGAGCACATCCTCGAAAGGAGATTTATTCTAAAATATCATCATTATAAGTATACGATGCAATAATAATTGTATTTCCGTACTTACCCAATTGATGTATTTGTTGGAAACACTGTGACATGGGTTACATTGTGTTTACTGTTGTGATAACAAGAGGAGCAGAGGTCGTAGCATTTACATGTGGAGCATCGATATTTCATGCCAATAATGCTTTTACTGTTGCAACCCTTACACACACTGTTGTGCATAACGCCTAAATATGAATTGTCGAATATCCTTAGATCATACTGATTTTCATTTCCGGCTCTATAGTTGTTACAAGTACCTTGGTCCCATTTAGCTAAGACTTTTGACTTATCATAGACTTTCTGGCAGACAGTGCCCAGATTGCCTTCGCCTCTATCTATAAATAAGTTATAAATAAATATTACTTTAAACTTCAAGAAGAAATTAATCATTACCTTGATCGCTCCATTTCCAATGCGGTCCCCTAACAACTCTAATACCCACAAGAGACATAGTAGAGATTGATGTTTACAATTCAAAAACTAGAATTTATTTGATGAAAAAGTTGTTGATCACTCGATTATTTATTTGAATTTTGTCCCTATCCTGGACATTTTAAACAACCACCCAATCACCGACCAGTACAATATAGTAATTATTTAAAAATTACATACTTATTAAATAAATAGAACGTTATATAATAACATATAGTTGATATAGGATCAAAACAATGTCAAAAATTTAATGTTATTGTTTGTGTACTTGAAATTTACAATATATAAAGATTAGGGTTTGTCGGATTTTAAAGTCGCATTTTAGAAAACCGGAAATGAAATTTATAAAATTCGAAAAGCGGTTCTTTTTCAACTGAAAAACCGTTTTTTGAGACTTAAAATATAAAAATAAATTAATGAATTTAATTATTTGATTGAAAAAAAAAACATTTTGACATAAACGGTAATGAAGCGCTGACCGATATAATAGCTCTTTATTTATTATAATTGTTGTTTACTGATGCAAAAGAAGAAATTAATCTTATACGATATATGTTGTATAATACAAATATGCAAATTTAGGCAAAATTAGGGACTTCACAGTATTCCATGGAAATACAAATACTTAACTACTCTTGTAGAAAAAGCGCCCAGTTCTCCATAAGAAAGAAATTTTGTAACATCCAAAAAAAGTCTGATACTATTTCTGCACATTTTCTATCTAATACAAGGACCTGTTTGAACAATAGATCTGTAGACATTCCTTCCGTCGGTTTTTGTTTAACTCTATTGAAGATTATATTTACTCAAATTCTATTACTTACATTTATTAAAAAGAACTGTATAAGTAAACATTAAGATTGATATTTTCATAATAACATTTTAATTTTATCTTGAGTATGATTTATAAATAAAATTATTTTAATTATATATTATGTTATTCATAGTATATTCACTAATAGCTCATTGCTGGCGTTGTTTTCATCACGTATTTTGTAGTATACTCAATGAATTGTTATATTCAAAGTACAACTACATGTTGTATGTTATATTTCTTAAATACAAAAAATAATTTCTAAATAATTACAAAAGTGTATTCTTGGAAAAAAAGAAAATATTTTGTTACATCTGTTGTAAAATAATAACTGGTCGGTGATTACCTGGCAGGTAAAATGTTAAGGGAAGGGAGATACAAATTTGAAATAAAAAGTCGGCGTCTCACTAACTTTTTCATCACACATATTCTCGTCTTCGAATAGTAAACATCAGTCACGACTATGTCTCTCGTTGGTGTCAGAGTTGTTAGGGGACCGCACTGGAAATGGAGCGACCAAGGTAATTATTCAGTTTTTCTTGAAGTTTAAACCAATATTTATTTACAAATTATTTATAGATAGAGGCGAAGGCAATCTGGGCACCGTCTGTCTAGAGGTCGATAATAAGCCAAACACTGTCGTGGTTAAATGGGATAATGGAATTTGCAAAAACTACAGTGCCGGATATGAAGATCAGTATGACTTAAGAATATTCGACAATTCATATTTAGGCGTTATGCACAATAATGCGTGCAAGGGTTGCGAAAGTGAAACTATTATTGGCATGAAGTATCGGTGCTCCACATGCAAATTTTACGATCTCTGCGCCACATGTTATCATAATGATAAACATAATGTTACTCATAAATTCGCATTGTTTCCAACAAACACAACAATTGGGTAAGTGTGCAAATATAATTGTTATTGTAACGTTTACTTATAATGATGGTATTTTTTTAGAATCAATCTGCCTTCGAGGATATGCTCAAAAACAGCCTGCCTATGTTCCGATTCTCCATACTATTACGATCATCTGCCACTATTAGGTATAGTAATAATTAGTAATTGCAATTCAGAAAATCTTAATCATATAATATTTTTTATATTAAAGGTAAACAATATGAACAAACTGAGACTAAAAACTACGGAAAAGAGACCCCTACTTCAGAGGAGTGTATTTGTTGCGATAAACCATCATCAGAGAACGTCATGTTTCAGCCATGCAACCACAAATTAGCATGTATGGATTGTGCTAAAATGTTTAAAAAGTGTGTGAAGTGTCGAGTACCCATAAAAAAACTTATCCGTGTAGATACTAACGTCCTTTCCAATCCAGAAGATGCTAGGTTACGAAAATTAGAAGATATGCTACATGAAATAGAAGAGTCGCTTTGTTGCAATATTTGCTCCGAAAATATAGTTGATACTGTATTTAATTGCGGCCACAAAGCGTGTAAAATTTGTGCGGACCGACTTTCTTCTTGTCATATGTGTAGAAAATTAATTTTTTTAAGACTTCCATTTTAAGTAACTTAAAATTTTAATTACTATTATTTCTAAACTTTTAATCATGGATACTTGATAGTCGTTACACGTTAATGAAATTTGAATACCATATGTTGTTAATACTAATTTTATAGATCAGCTTTTTTTTTCATTGTAATTCGAGCAGTCTGTACATTATTTATTACTTAAAGGAATTTATTGGCCACAACTTGATCCAAAGGGCTAACGACTAAGGTCTTTCTGTCCAACTTATATATAAAAGTTTAAAACTTATGCATCATCACACAAATTCCCTGATTATCTTACCCTTCATCTGGAAATATTTTTTTACGTTTCATGGTTATTAGTTATTTAATTTTATAATATATAAAATCGCTGATTCTAATTTGTTCACAGTTTAATAATATGTAGTACGTTGCTTTTCAAACTAAATACAATCACTGTCTTCTTTAAAATTGTTACTTATATTTTAAAACAACATCTTAATTAAATTTATAAATACGGCTTGACATATAAAAAATAAAATTATATTATTTTATGTGAACTCTATTTATATTATATTTATTATCTAAAGAAATGTATAACCCATATCCATCAACAAATAACGTTCACATACATATTTATTTGAATATAGGAAGAAGTTGGAAATAATTGTTGTCCTCGGACAACTTTATTTCCCAAGAAATATTCAATATCAATATTTTTATGTTTTCAATTCAAAGACAAAAATTTATTTGATTGTAAGTTAGTTGTCGCTCCTTTTTCTTATGACTTTATTAACTTTATTAACTACTTGAACAAATTAATTTTACTTCTAATTTCATAACAGTTACAAAACTAATTTATACCGGTCCATGCAAATATTGGCATATATTTATTATATTTAATTGAAAATAAATCGGTAATAATATAATTTCGAAAAACACAGAATTTAAAACAAAAACAATTTTTGTAATAATCCAAAATGACAAAATAATTACAGTGGAACCTCGCTTTACGAGCACCTCACTTAACAAGAAAATAATTTGTAAAAAAGACTCGCTTAACGAGCTGCGTTTCCCATAAGTGACGAGAAAAGTAGAAAAATCAGATTGTGCACCTGCTACATCATTTAGATATGAAATGCAAAATCTATAAAAAGCAACACTAATTTAAACTCTTTTTTTTTCGGAATTATCGTATTTTAGTTTATATGGGGAAATTGTTTCACTATACGAGTATTTCATTCTACGAGTAAAAATCCGGATATTCTGGAACGGATTATGTTCGTTAGGCGAGGTTCCACTGAAGTTGTACTACAATACACATGAATCCTAAGAACGCAAAATTCTCAGAAGCATTGCAAAAAAAGCAATAAAATTGACATGTAAATAACATCTGGGAATGACTTTATGGATGCAGGGGATATTTTTATTATCCCTAATTTGTACCTATGGTTTGTCAACATAAGTTTTTACCTCAACAATTTATTAGAAAAAGTCTTGGAATAATATTAGTTAATATTTTATTTAAAATATATTTTAGTAAACAAGTTAATTAAATTTATATAATAAAAATGATAATCGAATAGTAAGTCTCAAAGAAATGAATTTTCTACACATATGACAAGTACAAAGTCCTCCAGAACAACTTTTACAGGCTTTGTGGCCGTAATTAAATAAAGTATTAGCTACATATTCGGAGCAAATACCGCAAAAAATCAACACTTTCAGTTTATGCTGCACATCTTTTAGTTTGTGCATAATGCCAATATGAATAATCGAATATCCTTAGATTATACTGATTTTCATTTCCGGCTCTATAGTTATTGCAAGTACCTTGGTCCCGTTTAACTAAGATAAGTTTTGACACTTTATGGACTTCCTGGAAGACGGTGCCCAGATTATCTTCGAATATATCTACAAATAAATTATAAAGAAATTAATAATTAATCAAGGTAATCTCCATTTCCAATGCGGTCCTCTAACAACTCTAATACCAACAAGAGACATAGTCGTGATTGATGTTTAGAATACAAAAACTAGAATAATTTTGATGAAAATATGTTTATCACTCGATTATTTATCTGAATTTTGTATCTCCCTACCCTGGACATTTTAAACAACCAGCTAATAACAGACCAGTTTTAATTATACAACAGATGTAAGCAAATATTTTCTACATGTCTATGAATACAATATAGTAATTATTTAAAAATTATATCCTCATTAAATAAATACAACTTTATATAATAACAACATCAATAGTTTATATATGTTCAAAACAACGTCAAAAATTTAATGTTATTGTTTCTATACTTGAAATTTACTATATATAAAGATTTGGGTTTGTAGGTTTTTAAAACCGCATTTTGGAAACACGGAAATTAAATTTATAAAATTCGAAAACCGGTTCTTTTCAACTAAAATATCGGTTTTTGAGCCTACACTATTTTTTTATATCGTGTAATTTTATTTACAATCTGTTCATCAGTGAACATTGAGTAAATTTAAGATCGCGGTAGGTAATCTTTCCCGGTGAATAGTTGTTGACCATTATGATGCTTAGATTTTTAATTTGTTGCTTGGCTGTCGTCTTGTAGGTTAACTTCAGTAGCATATTGATGCTGTGCGATTCCACTATTTCCTTTGACTGAGAATCTGCTGCTATCCTTAACACTGTCATTGTCCATCGACTTGGCTGAAGGTCCGTATGCTGCACTTTATTCATTTCACTGTCCATCTGTGATGAACGATGGCCCTATTGCTGCAAGCACCGAGAGGGCTCACAAAAGGGCCCGGCATAATGACTGTATTAAAATTTAGTGTCAATATTTTCATAATAACATTTTAATTTTATGATATATTCACTAATCTCATTGCTGGCGTTGTTTTGATCACGTATTTTGTAGTATACTCAATGAATTGTTATATTCAAAGTACAACTATGTTAAGTTATATTTCTTAAATACAAAAAATAATTTCTAAATAATTATTAAAGTGTATTCTTGGAAAAAAAGAAAATATTTTGTTACATCTGTTGTAAAATAATAACTGGTCGGTGATTACCTGGCAGGTAAAATGTTAAGGGAAGGGAGATACAAATTTGAAATAAAAAGTCGGCGTCTCACTAACTTTTTCATCACACATATTCTCGTCTTCGAATAGTAAACATCAATCACGACTATGTCTCTCGTTGGTGTCAGAGTTGTTAGGGGACCGCACTGGAAATGGAGCGACCAAGGTAATTATTCAGTTTTTCTTGAATTTTAAACCAATATTTATTTACAAATTATTTGTAGATAGAGGCGAAGGCAACCTGGGCACCGTCTGTCAGGAGGTTGTTAACATGCCAAATACCGTCGTGGTTAAATGGGATGATGGAATTTGCAAAAATTATAGCGCCGGATTTGAAGATCAGTATGACCTAAGGATATTCGACAATTCATATTTAGGCGTTATGCACAATAATGCGTGCAAGGGTTGCGAAAGTGATACTATTATTGGCATGAAGTATCGGTGCTCCACATGCAAATTTTACGATCTCTGCGCCACATGTTATCATAATGATAAACACAATGTTACTCATAAATTCGCATTGTTTCCAACAAATACAACAATTGGGTAAGTGTGCAAATATAATTGTTATTGTAACGTTTACTTATAATGGTTGTATTTTTTTAGAATCAACCTGCCTTCGAGGATATGCTCAAAAACAGCCTGCCTATGTTCCGATTCTCCATACTATTACGATCATCTGCCACTATTAGGTATAGTAATAATTAGTAATTGCAATTCAGAAAATCTTAATCATATAATATTTTTTATATTAAAGGTAAACAATATGAACAAACTGTGACTAAAAACGACAGGAAAAATACCCCTACTTCAGAGGAGTGCATTTGTTGCGATAAATCATCATCAGAGAACGTCATGTTTCAGCCATGCAACCACATATTAGCATGTATGGATTGTGCTAAAATGTTTAAAAAGTGTGTGAAGTGTCGAGTACCCATAAAAAAAATTATCCGTATAGATACTAACGTCATTCCGAATCCAGAAGATGCTAGGTTACGAAAATTAGAAGATATGCTACATGAAATGGAAGAGACGCTTTGTTGCATTATTTGCTCCGAAAATATAGCTGATACTGTATTTAATTGCGGCCACAAAGCGTGTAAAATTTGTGCGGACCTACTTTTTTCTTGTCATATGTGTAGAGAATTAATTGTTTTAAGACTTCCATTTTAAGTAACTTAAAATTTTAATTACTATTATTTCTAAACTTTTAATCATGGATACAAATAAATTCCCATATTACATTAGCCTTCATCTAGAAACATGTTTTACGTTTGTGATGCTCACTCCAGCCCACTTATATGACGTCACCTACAAGCCCAGTACGGTGCGCCCCACTCCAGCCTGCAGCTGGTATTCCAGTAAGGTCTGATAAGGGTATATAAGCGGCAACATATCTGTAACCGGCCTTTTATTTTCTCTTGTCTCTTCCGCTTTTCTTGTGTCTTAATAACATGTAAGGTTCTCTGTATTATCTCGTGTGTATCTCTGTATTGGCTCTCGAGCCTCGGACTCATTATACTGTAAGAACCCTTTGTATCTTGTGTATCTCTCTGAAGTGCAACTAGCCATGATTTACTCTAATAAATATATAATCGAGCATCTTCAAACGTTTATTAGTTATTTAATTTAATAATAATATAAAATCGCTGATTCTAATTTGTTCACAGTTCAGTAATATGTAGTACGTTTCTTTACATACAAGATGCAATCAATATCTTCTTTAAAATTGTTATGATTACACAAACTTATTATATTAATATGTATTTCAAAACAACATTTAAAATATATACAAATACGGCTTGACATCTAAAAAATAAAATTATATTATTTTATGTGAACTGTATTTATATTATATTTATTAACTAAAAAAATATCTGCCACAACTTGGACCAATGGGCTATCAACCAAAGTCTTTCTATCCAAATTATACATAAAAGCGTACAACTTAAATAATTTAATTCTCTATGGAGCGTCTACAAATATAATAATTTTAAAACTAGATATAGATGGATTACAATGAGTCACTTGTACACTATATAAAAGGGGTTAATAAACTTGATAATATTCACAATTCTATACATCATTACTTGAAGAATCTCATAACAAGATAGACCTGAAATTGGACCAGTCTTGTTATTTGTGTTATAAGCACATTTGCTTTGAGCCGAAAATAATAATACAGTAGAATATGGATTAAGGGTCTTTTCGTGATTTTGACAATTAATTGTCAATATTGACAAATTCCACGATCAAATACACTTTTGCTAAATGTTACAAAGTAACTAAATTACTTAAATTAGTCTACCTTACTATGTCATTTGTTTAAAAAAAAATACTATTTGTTTTTTTTTTTTAATTTATTCTTTATTTTATACACCATATTGTTATAAATTTTAAAGTAGTGAAAATTTCTAAACTTTGGTAGTGTGTTATTGGCTTTTAAATGCAAACGGTTTGTAGTTTAATGTTGTAATTCGAGCCGTTAATTCAATAGAAACCCCGAGGACTAAAATGCACTTATACAGAAATCAATTGGGCTTCATTGTGATGGGACCGGGGAATCGGCGGATGTGGACAAAAAAAAAAGAAATAGGAAAACGCGGAGACGGAAAAACGCAGTAAACGTCGGGTGGGGTAACTTTTCTCAACTAGTTTAAAACTAATTTCAGATAGCATAGTGTCTCTGCCCTTAATGTGTGATAAAGAAATCAAGGATGAGTTTTAGGGAGACAGGGTGGTCTCGCGCGCGCACCGGAAACTTTCACGGAAGAAAAAGACGAATGAAAAAAAAAAATTGTGTAGGAAGAAAAGACGATGGAAAAAAGTTCGCCTATAAAATGAAATGTGGTCAGTGAAGCGTTCAAATGCTCATCAACGATACTTTTTATCTCCTCATTCCGCGCTCAGAAGTTTACCAGACATCTCCAGACTATACACACGGTTTTTACTTAATACCCGAAGAACCTCATTGAATACACTTTTTAGTTTTCACACACAGCGAGCAAGGGAGTTCGGATCGTAAATATTCCTGAGAGAATTTCTACAAAGATAACACAGACACACTGCTGCTGCTGAAATCGCCAGAGGGGTGAGAAATAAAATCTGAAGACTTGAGTGAAACATACATAATATACAAGCACTTTTACTAGCGTACATAATTACATTTTACAAACTCGGAATCCTAATTGGAGTACATGCAGTACACTAAATATGCCTAATACAGAACTAATTCCCATTTCTCTCGGTATCTTACTTTAAAACAAACTTCGAGCTTTCATCATTTCACCTGCCGTTCCTCCATCTTGGCACGCATTGATCTGATTAACTTCAAAATTACTTGAGAAACTTCAGCAACATGTTAGTCTAAATATAAGGTGAAACGAAAATATTGTTTATATTATGTATATAAATAAGTTACTATATAGGAAGGGAAAAGGTTGTGTTTGAAACAGAAAAATTGAAGAGCTAATAATAATTATGATAAATAAAGATAGTTTTTCTTCGTGGACCTACTGTCATTTTTGTTTAATTATAATATTTTTCATAACTATTGCAGTACATATTACTCCCTCCATTCCAAGTGTCCGATTAAGAAATTTTATTTGTACCAAAATAAGTGTATTTTCACAATACATATTATTTTTTAACATTTGAGGAAGTATTTCCCTATAATTTCCTGGCAAAACAAATGATAGTATTTAATTTCTATTGTATGCAAATTTTAATGTACAACTCATTTTTTATATTAATTCTTTATTAACTCAAATTTCAAGGAACCTTGGAGAAACAATTTTGAATTTCTCATTTAAAACGATCAATAAATCCGAGAAATGTTATCTCCTCTGATTAATTGAATTGATAAAAAAGTGTCTTTTCGTTATCTTTATAAACATGAGACATTAAATATTTCTTAAATATTTTAGAACATTAGAAGTTCTTACAAACTTTTAATACTACTTCGATAGATAATATACATATATATATTATGGTACAATGTAATACAAATTTAAAAGATTTTAATGATATTTGGGCTGTGGTTCCTAAAATTTCTATCATAAGACTTCAGTCAATAGTATAACTAATAAAACAACAACTTTTGGGCAATATTCGATTGTATTCATCAACATAGTCTTCTTTCAGAGTGATACATTCATTCCAAGGCTCCTCTAACATTTCGATACCTTTCTTGTAGAACGATTTATCTGAGCTGGTTCAGGAAATGGGAAATTCTAGCAGACAAAATGTATGTCACATTTACTATGAGCCCATAATACATATTAAAAAGGTACACCAGAGCGCTTATTGGCGGTCATCAAAAATGAAAGGAGTTAGATCCCACTCCTGTCATTTACGGTCTTGATGACAAATCTTGAAGATTAGCAAATAAATTATTGAAATATGTACTATTTAAAACAGATGCTTATATTTGCTAAAAATTCAGGAAATTATATAATTCATAATATTAGTCATTTTATGATGTCTGGCTTGATATATTGCTACTTAATGTTTGTCAATCCGATAATTCTTCTTTAAAGCTTGTAAGCATTGGCCTCTTCCATTTGTTTCCACCTCGTTCTCTCCTGTGAAGTCTGTATCCAATTTGTCCAACATTACGGTAACATCAAGCGCAAAAGATGACGCCAACAAACATGCCCTTGTAAGATTCATTAACTGTGTTATGCAACAAAAAAATGAAGCCAGGTACCTAGGAATACATCTCGATCGACGCATGACCTCGAAAGAATACAGTGTTGTTCACACATCTCAGTCCTATATAAATGCATAATATGCCTTCAATTCAAACATCGACGTCATCCAGCGATTCCAGTTCAAAACCTTAAAGGAATTAGTAATGCTCCATTTTATAAAGGAGAAAATCGTAAAGGCTAACAAAAGATACCAATATCGGCTAGAGCAGTGGTTATCAAACTTTTTGGTCCGCGACACTCTTGCACTGTCTCCGGAAGATAGATTACTGTAACAATAATAATAACAAAAATATTTCTATTTATATTCAAATCAATGTTACAGTTTTGAAAATAATTAAACGTAAATTAATAATGGAAATTTAAATATTTTAAATTTGAAAAAAAAGTTGTAAGTTTTATTTTTCTGTTTTAAGAAGAATCGATTTTCTCCGTGTTACACAATACTTTTAAAAAAGGGTGTTGATTTCTGGCTGAGGAGCCTCCTACCATAAGTAAGAATCAATCGGGAATGGGAAGCAATAAATTTGTAAACAATCCAATTTGCATGCGGACTATAAATTCGAGAGTCTCGAAACTTTAAGAGCGATATTCTTGCGGCCAAATATAGTGAAATATCTATAAATATAGGGCCTTAACGGCGATACATCTACGACAGTCCCCTCGTCCTATGGCCCAGAACTTATCTTGTAAATTGGTGTACAATACTGCGGTCACCACAACTCACTCCGGGACTCCGGACTGGAATGGTGCCACGATACTTCACCCTTCGATGTATTAATCTTAAACTTAAATGCATAACAAATATTTTACTATACTTTTACATTTGATATTAATATTATTGTCTCATCTATACATGTTTTATTTACGTCCATTGCTTTTTTACGATTATCTCGAAGGAATATGGAATTTGCTGACAGGGATTATTTTCCAAATAATCGTCGTAAAAACAAAAATGATTTCAGTATATTTCAATATAACTTTAATAAATTAGAAAGTATTGACAATTTGTTCTTGATCAAAATAATTATATTCGTTAACATATTTTGAACTTTTATTAAAAATTAATAGATTATTGTTAATTACCCCTTTACACATACTACAAAAATACTTATTTTGTTACTTACATATAATTTGATGAAAAGCGAAATTATATTATATAATATTAATTAAAGCCACTTGAAGCAATTTTGCTACTTGTGTTCAAGTTATTATTTAGTGTTGTCAAAATTAATTTTTATTTGGGCTGTTTTGTTATTACATTAATTTTTAGTTAAATTTGAGTTTGTTTGTTGGAAGGTTTCCTATGGGAAATTGTTTCGCTCCACGCTTGTTATTTTTTTTCTGTTTTTATTTTCTAAAAATCTACCCAAAAAAGGTGGCAGGTTGTGAATTATTAAAATATTAAAAAAAAAAACAATTAAAATATAACGAAACATTGAATTTCGAACAGTCATTTCCTCTAAAAAGGAGTTGCTTGAACTATCTAGTTGTTGGACCTTCGAGTTAAGTATTTGCTTGATAGATTATATTCATAAATTATGATAAGAATAGTTATATTATATTATAATTATTAAATAGAAATGTTTCATTCATATAAAATAAACAAGTTCAGGTGTGTATAGTTCAGTAATTATATAACCAATTAATAAAAGTGTGTAATTTTATTTCTTTTAAAATTTTATTTCAAGTACATGATTAAAATTAGATTCTTTGTTCGAATTTTGAGTTTTTGATCAAACTGAATTTTACTAGAATTGTATTTTATTTCAGTTTCCAAAGACAAAAAAAACAGTGAATTGAAATATTTCTTATGAAAATGACTAAAATTATATTTTTTAGTTCATGTGATAGAAGAAAAAATATAGAAAATAATGTTAGGTTATTTTAATGACATATGAGATAATTAGGAATAAGTCAGTTGTAAATTAAATTTGTGGTAAAGAAAGTCGTTAGATTAAGTTTTATGAGCAGTTGAAGTAGCTTGTAACGATTGAGTTTGCGGAGATTGCAACTAGTGCGCGACTGGATAATAAAAGTGTAATCTGGTAATGTAATATCAGCTGTTAATAGGAGTAGAGCAAAATCGCAGGCGGAAATATATTAAGAGAATGTGTTTTATCGAGTAAGAATGAATGGTTGCGGTCCGGGCTCGGAAGATATATAAGTAATAAAAGTATCCGGCGTACATAGGAAGTAATCCGGAATAGGAAAATATTCCTTAAAAACAGGAAGTGATCCGTCCGGAGGGATGCGCCGAGCAATATTGTGTATTGCCAAGTCGAAAAGGGGGCGGCACGAATGTACGCTTGATTAAATTTCTATTACACTTATCTAGTGTGTTGCCATTGTCATAAATTGTTCGACGCGACCCATCTAACGTTGTTAGGAAGTCGTATCGCCGCGGCCGTGGAAACCTCCGCCCCAACAATATAATATACTATTGTCCCGATTTCTTGACTACTACCACCAGTAGCGACAGCAAGCGCACCCCTGCTTCCATTTTATACGCAGACCGAGACGACAGAAGTCCGGATCTGTGTAAGAATGTGTATCCCGTTGCCGTCGCCGCCTCCCTCAACGCCAAAAACCGCTTTCCGCACTTCAACCGCAAACCAGTTCTGCTAGACTTCTGGGTCTCGGTTCTGGGAACCGTCACCCCTTCCCAAGCCATAATCATCATCATCATCATTCTCTTCGGCAGCAGTAGCGATGTCCCCATCATCCCTGTAACTTATTTACATCAACTTTTTGTCACCCACATCCGCGGCTGAACAATTACTGACCCAATTGGAAATTCAATTTCCACCCCGCAGACCTCGGTCGCAATGAACAGCGCACATCAAAGTAAACATCATTTATAATTTTGCGAATTTCTCCATTTTTTCACATGCAATTTGTTGTGTTGAATATCGATATTTTAGTCTTTTATTTTGAAAAACGTCATTTACAAACGATAGTTTGTGATACGTTCATATATACATTTTCTTCTATTAATATTATATTATTGAATAAACCCTATGTAGTTTTATTCCTTCTGCTCAATTATTTCTAATAATTGTATTTTTTTATTTTAATATTGATTTACTTATAAAAATATATAGAAACGCCTAAATATATGTCATTGTCTAAAATTTAGACTCTAAATTATGTCTGTGCTATAATTTATGTCTTCAAATGTTATTTTATCTTAATATTATATTTTGTATTGTTTCATTTAATAGACTGAATATTTGTTTTTCCACTATATCTTATATTAATAAAAAAATAGATATATTTGAGTAGTTGTTATAATTTATAATTTGGTTGAATAATGTGATGTAAATATTATAATATATGTCTTAAATAGTGGAATCTGTCAGATTCAATTAAATTATTTTTATTATTTATGATGTTAGTCTTAGTGAATATATTAATTATAGCACTAATTAAAACTAACTTAGTTCTCCCTCCTGCTCTTTGTGAGAGACACAGTTCTTTTAATTGTATAATTCGTGTAGCCGTTTCATGTCGGTTCTTTGTCTTCCATTATGAAATGAAAATATTCGGCTTATTTTTATTAAAATACTCGCATACCTTGCATGCACGAAAACCTTTGTTCTGCATATTTAATACATTACTGTATTTTAGATTAAAGCGCGAATGTCATTTAACCTCAGAGCTACTACATAAACCGCACCACTCAGTGTGGAAAGTGTCGCGAAATATTTATTACTTCTAGAAGGTAAAAAAAATGTTATTTTTTATTGATTTTATATTAAATGTATATTTTTTCTATTATTATTAATCATATATTTAAATATATTATTATTACAAATTATTATATGCTCAACATTCTCAGTATTGGGGTCTATATAAAAAATCGTTATTTGAACATTTTTATCAAAATTTATAAAAATAGGTGTTCAAAAAAATAAACTTTTAAATTTTAATACTGTTAAAATGCAATCTTCTTCTGATTTTCAAATAATGAACATGCAGTATTCGTTATTATATATGTTACAATATGTCAGTACTCGGAGCGAATGTTAAATTTTTAATAAAATAAATAATTAGGGTGGAAAGACTGTGGCCAATAGCCCTTTGTGTTATATTGTACAATAGATTTTATTTACTACTAAATAATTAATTTGGTCATAATAATATCAATTTAATTAATAATAATAAACATAATTTATTACATATTTGCTCATATAATATAATCCACCTAAAGTAATTATTTTATATTTTTTATACATTTTGTTATTATTATTATTCTTTTTAATAATTTGCATTAATGTATGTTATAAATTATGTGTTATATATGGACCAGATAATTTGAGAATATTATATTCCTTGTAAATGTATGGAGATTGATGTTAAAATTAATATGCAACACACATTGTTGATAATCAAATTGAGATGATAATTAGTAAACAGTGGGTCAGTTAGTTCTGCAAATCCTATATGAACAGTGGTTAATATCATTATTATATGATAATGCCATTAAAATTATACAATATTAAACTTACGCACTAATATAACGAAGTTGAATAGACAATCAACATTTAAGTATGAGTCACTGTTGGCATAGCAACCTCGATCGATTGTGGGGTGATTTGGATACAAATACATATTAATTTATATACAACACTGACTTTGGTTCTGGTTTACTGCTATGACGGCAATCTTAACGTGCGGATGGATGTAGAGCGTAGGATGAGTAATTAATATAATTTATAGTTAAGATGGTTTTGCGAAATAATGAATGGACGTGTATTAGACGATCCCGTGAAAATATTTTGCAGCACTTAATGGTTCATTAACATGATGGGACAGGTGGGTGTATGGGATGATGCTCATTACGTGGGTTATTAATGCTGCTAGTCGTGCACATTTATGCTCTATCTATTTGCAAGAAGCTTAATATTGGGGATGGTTGCATTTATGGATCCATCCGATTCAAATTGGTCATTTCGTATATATACATATATATGAGTATATATGTAGCTTGCTAGTTTACTTAGGTTAATAATTCGTTCAGATCGTTATTTCTTAAAGAGGAAATTCCAATAGAAAGATAATATTTTTCTTGATGAAAATGGCAATCATATCAGCAATTAAAAGTTAAAGAATGGTTTTATAACATAATGTTTTTCGTAGATGCAATAGAACATTTAAAATGAATTTATCAGTGCCAGGTAAGGATTTTAAAAGCAAAATATAACTTTTCCAAAACGATATATAATAGAGAATACATTAAATCACTTTCCTCGCTTAAAAAAAACCTCATATTCCTCCTACAGCCATCATCAACTATCAAAGAACGATTTTGAAGAAATTAGCAGCAAATTTAGCAGCATTAAAATCATCAATGTACTTAACAATGATTTTACATTATCAAAATGTTTACTTCCTGAAACGGTATCAGGACAAATATAATTAATTGAGATGTTACATAATTCGGCAAACTCAATGGACCGTCATATGATGTTGAATTATTGTATTCAACGATGAAAGAGATTAAATCAGAGTTCCGACACGGTTGACCATCTAAATCAGCGGTGCACACTTTGGGAAACACTGATCTAAATGAATTAATAAAAAAAAATAATTTATAATTATCAACCTGACCATTAAAAGTGAATTTCAACATTTAAAAATTAAAAACCATGAAATAGCGAAGAGTAAATAAAATTGAAAATGTAAAAATTGTCAATGTTAATACATTAGGATTCAGATTTATTTTCTTTTTTTTTTCTTTTGGGTTTTATTGCTATGATGTTTTCATTTTGTTGATATATTGAAAGGGTATTATTATGTAATCATAATTAACAATAATATTTATTGACAGCTTATCAAAATACACACATTATAGAATATAATTAATTACTTAAATAAAAGTATAATAAATTGCAGGATAACCTTCAACACTATGAACTAAATGATAATAAGTATTTTTACTGCAATTCAAAATTTTAGCTTGCTTAGCGCATAGTGTTACATAATAACATGGGTTATTACGTTATGAATTGAATGTCTTGGAAATAACTTTCTCCTTTGTTTCTAAGTTAATTAATAATTTGGATACTAATATGTTCTGTAATGTGTGAATAGTATATCCGAAAAATAAAATTAGTGATTATAGAATGTAATATTGTTTAATTTTTTAGAGTGTCGAAAAATACTCTCAATTACAGAGGCAAATTGTGAATGTGATAAGCGCACAGATGTTAAATCTGCAAAGGCCGATGGTTCGGTGTGTACATTAATTACCATAACAAACCCCAGTTTAGCAAACCCCCTGTGCGCTGGAGCTTGCTTTTAGCCATCTCTCCAGGGAGAATTGAAAGCGGAGGCTTCAACTGGACCTTGCCTTGCCGGACTTCCCGGGAAACCACCAGACACTTCAATACCAGCGCAGCCTCACAAGTACACACACACATGCACATATTTAGATACACACATATACTTAAATACATAGGCGCACATACTCATACAGACCCAGACGCTCACTCGTCCCTTACGAATTTCACCCCGTTATTATACGGATCTGCTCTGTATACCTAATTAGACATCGCACAAAGTATTCTAACTAAATTAAACTACTGAATACTAATTTCCTGCATTTATCTTATCACACCTATTTCGCCATCAAGCAAAACAACATGCAACCACGTAAACATTTTTACGACCATCCAGTAAAATAATAACTATATTATTCTTGAATCATATTGATTTAATTATTATTGTCTTTGAAGTATTTTATTTATCTATTCTAAATGTTAAAACAAATACAGCCACACCTATCATATTGTGAGTAATGGGCCAATTGCCGCCAATTCAGTAGTTATGAAAGAAGGATACAGTGGAACCTGAATACATTTTTACTTTATAAATTAAAGCAACAAAGAAGAGAGGCTATACAACAACAATAAAAAAACGCTAACCGGCATTAACAATAAACAAATAAAATAGCATACTAAAAAAAAAATTCACTATTATTTAAAAACAAATTAAACTCTTACAAAACAAACTCTGGTGGAGGCTTGGTAAAAGCTGGTTTGCAATTGAAATTATGAAGAAATAATAAAAAATAAATCTGGATTTTTGATCAAAAATAAATAATTGAAATTGCTTGTAAAAAGAAAAATTTAATAGATTATACAAATTACACAGAACTAAACAATACTAAGAAAAACAAGAAAACCGAGGGATCATATTCAGTTATTATAAAGAAAGTGGCGGAGGATATGTTAAATGCCAATATTAGTAAAACTATTACAAAGAAAAGTATAAAACATAGTTTTTAGAACGCCACTAGCACGATACATGTTATTATGAGTTTACAGAAAGACTAAGTTAGACTACTGAAAGAGGAATTTTTCTATCTGACAATAGGAGGTAGACAACAATGCCAAGAAAGCCGGCAGAACGGACCATGCTGCAAATGCAAAACTTACAAAGAAAAATCATATTGCTGAAACATATACCACTGACATGGTGTCAACACTACGGTGTCCAAAGAGGTCACACCAGCCAATTGGTTCCCAAATATAAGAATCAAAATCCAAAACATACGATCGAAAGTTATTCCGACACCACTTATTATCAATAATATAATTAGTGATGAATATAAGTAAGAAATCAATAAACCCAAAAATTTATTTGAGCTCCCCCTTGAATTGAAATACAGAAATATATGATTTTCAATATTTCAAATATCAGTTAAAAAATTGATGACAGGAAGGTGTAGTTGGTTCTTGGAGGGCTACATTAAGAAAGTCCTAAGCAGTTAATTTTAGTATTTGGACAAATTTTTATTTGGATAATGGATAATGGATTTTAAGATAATGCGGAATATAATAAACAAACTCATGACGACATGATACAAGTAACAATAATACAAAGCTTACTCGTGATATCATTTTATCAGTTAAATTTTCCGAAATTCATATAACGTAATATTTTTGCAATCAAGCTTGAAAAAAACGCTCGCGGATGGTTGTTTTTAATATTTTTAATAAATTGATAATTCATGTGTCATGTAGTGAAAGTTATTCCCGATCAATATCTTTATTTTATGATGCAGATGTTTAAACTAAAATCACCAATACTAAACTTAGCGAATTACTTTCGTACAGTTCTTTTAGCTAAAGCAACCTTCATAAGCGCAATATTTCTTGTTAATTGCGTTAGCACCATATTTGGCTTTCTAGTAATAGAAAATTTAAAATGCACTTTGTTTTCTTCTATTTTCAAGAGAGCACAAACCTGACATAAATCCGAATCAAACTCTTTTCTAAAGTAAAGTAAATTGTTTTTAACATTCCAAATATAAATAATTTTGTATAAATAAATTTAAAAAAAACTGCAAAACTTGTTGAACAATAACGAATTTTATATCCAATTAATACTGTAATGAATAAAAGGTCTCGATAGCATTTGCGATTTTTAAGACCCACACAACTTGGTTTATAATATGATGTAATTTATATATTTATTTAAATTTAATGGTCAGCATCGATCAAATTAATAGTCAATAACTAATTAATACTGTATACAAGAATAATGTGATATTTCATTCTAATCGCTAATTAAGCATATATTACACACAATATATTAGTATAAAGGAACGTTCGATAATATAGAATTGATCTGCAAACGATTTATTTTTAACAGATTAACCAATTGTGAATTTAATCTGAATGGCGTAATCAAAACAGTCGGATTATTGGGCAGACAGAGAATCAAAGCAAAGCACAACAAGGTAACATATAATAGATTCAACTTTGACAATAATGGTAAGCAAATTGCCAACCATATTGAATAATATTAATTTAATTAAACGGGAATTCTGATCCGGCCCATTCGGTCGGATGCAATGTCGGCGCATCATATCTTTGTGATTGCGATCTAATTAATGTTCAGCTAATTAATAATCTATCGTGACGTGTGAGTTTAAATTGTTTTTGTTGTCGGTCTTGATTTGCAGTACTACAACTGTTACATATGTTTGCTACGTAGTCAAGTGTACAAAAAAATATTGATTACATTTTAATGTCGTGAACACACGTAAAACAATACGGGATGTTTGAAGGGAATATATTGAATGTATGAAGTTTGCTATCAAAGTTATATAAATATTTTTTGTAAACAAAAACTGTTATAGAAGAGATATTTGATGTTCTATATAATACTTATAGAAGATGCTTTATTATTAGGAATTTTGTTTTCATGAAATATATATTATATAATAAATATTTTCTAATAATCTACACTTTCACTCCAATATATGATAAAAAAATTAAGAGTACTCTTCTATAAAAAAAGAGTCGATGTATATTCTGTAGAAACTATAAGAATATAAGAACAGATATATTTGAAAACAAGAAAGGATATGGAATGGGAATGCCTCATCAAAGACCTTTCCTTCGAATTAATAAAACTGATAGAAAATACATAAAACATAAAGATTCTGTAAGAACTACTTGGGCACTGATGGTTTCCCAGATACAATTCCATGAGACCCGACTTACGTTGTTAGTAAGTCACAAAACGAATACATTCAAAACAGATCAATTTTAATTAAGAAGTAAATAAGTAATTTTATAATGACTGATGTTCCCCACATTATAATTAATCATATTTAATATATACATATATTAACAGATTGAAAACAAAATAAATGTTATAAAAAAATCTATAATTATTATTAATGGTTATATATTAAGTATAGTATTCACAATCTGTTCATCAATGTGAACATTGATTGAGTAAATTTAAGATCGCGGTTGACATTAGGTAGGTAATCTTTCCCGGTGGATAGTTACCATTATGATGATTTATTTTTATTTTTTTAAATTTGTAGGTTGGCTGTCGTCTTGTAGGTTAACTTCAGTAGTATATTGATGCTCTGCGATTCCACTATTTTCTTTCACTGTGAATCTTCTGCAATCCTTAACACTGTCATTGTTCATCAACTTGGCTGAATGTCCATATGCTGAACCTCATTCATTTCACTGTCCGTCTGTGATGAACGATGGCCCTATTGCTGCAAGCACCGACAGGGCTCACCGTCACCGAGAGGGCTCACCGTCGTCGGTTCGATCGTGGGTAGGGCAATTTTATTTTTCAAAAATAACTTTATTTACAAACATAATTATTGACCCTTTTACAGTGATGATGTTGGATGTGAGAGGGTGATAGAGAACATTTACATGGAAAGGAGAGAGATTTTGGTATGGTTGAAGTCTGTTCGTTCTTCTATGATTTTGGCTGCAGCGAGTTTGTCGAGATTTATTCCTTAGATCTCATATGTTGACTTTTGGGGGCGGTGCTTCCACAAAACTCTGTCTGCTTTCCTGCTTGTATGCCAGCCTTTTGTGGCCTGTTCCGATGGCCGACATTTTTAGACGAATCGTTATCTACAGATGCGTTTTTATTTTGGCGATGTACTTTGGACATTTCATATTGTTGGCCGGGTGTGGTCCGCCGCAGTTTGCACATGTTGGGGGTATATCACGGCATTTGGTGCACGTATACGTGAGCTCCAGCACATTTGAGACATTTGAACAGTAGTTTACAATTTGATGTTGCATGACCCCATTCCTGGCACCAATGACACTGCGTTATTTTTCTTTTTGTTTGGTAGCGGCTCCATTTGACTGTTGCGAAGTTTATGTGCCGGACTTTCTTTTGTAGATCATTGAGGGTAATAGTGTTCTCCAGGAGCATGAAGAATGCTTGTGTGATCCTCATCTTCGAGACCTTTTTGGGGTTGATCTTGTATCATTCTTTCAGATCCTCTTCAACTTCTTCCACTGACCAGTCCTCTGGGAGGTTCCATATGTCAAAGGCATGGTTCTTCTCAGTCTCCCTCGAGAACGTATATTTTGATTTGTTTTCTTCAAGTGTTTTTAGAAGAATGTTGTGATCTTTGATACTTTCGGATCGAATAGTTGTCTTTTTGAGGGCTCGGTTGTACGTAACCAGCACATGATTTTTTTAATATTTGTTTGCAGGTCTTAATGAACTGCTGGTGAGATCCATCGCGATGCTCTCCAACGATGATGATAGGCAGGACTTTTTCTTGTTTTTCTTTATTGATTCTGTATCCATTTTTTCCATATGTATTTTATCTGCCTTCATATCGAATAGTGGATCATATCTATTTGCTAATCTCTTCTGCATCTTACTTGGTGGTGGAGTCATTTCATAGAGAAGTTTTCCCAGGTGGTTTACCACTTGTCACTTAGAAAACTATTTCACTTCTATGAGTACGCGATAACCTATTTTAAATTGTGCGTTCGGTTGATACCGGGCACTTTGTTTAGCTCGGTGGTGAGAGAAACATGTTTGCTCTGCTCCACTGCACAGGATGAACTGAGCTAAGCGAACACTCTACCATCTGAGCTATATTCCAGTTATAAATTAATAAGGTATAAGTAAAAGCAATATTTATTCATGAATTTGTAGATAGAGAGAGACCAATTACAAAACACCGTTAGGAATTGCTCGAAAAACGAAACCATTTCATCTATAAGAATTAATGTAAAATGGATATTGTCTATTCTGGTAAGCCACCTGCGCATATTTTATCATTTAAACTTTTATATATTTATATCAATAATCAATACGTAATATTAAATGAATACATACAATCATAAAAATATAATAATTGGTTTGCATAATTACATAAAATACATTTATCCGAACCGAAATTGTCTTCGGAAACGGAGACGTTATTTATTAATAATCACTGTTTCACTGTATTTGCAACAATAATTCACATGAAATCTGCTGAGAAAATATATGTTCAAATATTTTTGGAAAATGAAAATGATTTTGGTTTGATAAAAACATCATATTAATAAATTCAAATTAGTTGCATAATGATTTTTTTCTTTAAATTATTTGTAATTTTATATTATTATTATAAAAAAAATATATTATGCAGATATTTAATCAAATATTATTGCTGTTTCTTATAGATAGTCTAAGTTGTATCAATGTACACGATTGGAGAAATATACCAAGAACAGCATGCGATACATTATATAATTACATTCTCCATTTAATGATTTTCATAATAGTAAGAGTCAGAGTTAGAAATTGTTGTGTAGAACATTATGTGAGTGTTTCATTAGTATAGTTCCACATCATTGTGAATCATGATATATTTGATTTGTTCGTAACACTCGTTTACTATTTATATTTATTTCAAGTCATGATATTAACTGTATCAACGAGAATTATTTAATTAAGAGAAAAATAAATCATTAAGTGAAATTTTATACAAGTTTGTTCCTAAAACCACCCTGTATATATAATATATAATAAATTCGGTACGTTCATTTTCTGGTCGTATTTGTTAAAGTTGTAAATCTGACTTAATACCGTTTTAATGCATGTTTATATATCTATTTGGCCCCTTGAAGGTAATCTATAATAATTTAGGGGGTGTTGCGGAGAGTTATATACTGAAATGGATCCCTCATAACTTAAGCACTTATAATCCAATTTATGTAAAATAGCTGTAGACGGGACAATACCTCTCTCCTCTCTCACCCCTCTCATCCAACAAGATCCCCTAACCCCACCCATCCACACAACACAGATTTTCGTTTTCCACCTATTATTTTCGTTACTTTCGTACTCCGGCTTAACTCGTTTTTAATATTCTCTTATAATCCATTATTATACATGTTATGTACAGTAAATTTTATTTAGCACGTTTTTGTATAAAGCTCGTTTGTGAACATCTGAATCTGAAATATATTTATATATATATATTTGAAGAAAGTACATAAATATAACAAATATATATTAGATAATTTGTATAATTTTGATAAATAGCGTTAATAAACTATGTAGATTAATAATGTTATGATAAATTTAATTTTATAATAAAAAAAAGTTGTCTTCAAGCTCTTCACTCTGTTTATATTAAATAATTTATTCCCAAAGAAAATTATAATGAAGTTATGTAAACAAGAACTTTCTTATCAGAATAAATTTGAAACTTTGAAAATCAATGATCACTGCTATTGTCGTATTTCAATCAAATGATAATTACACTTACGAAATTATATGAGAAGTAAGAACCATTTATATCCAGATTAAGGTATTTTAATTAGATATGTTTATGGTTTGATGTTCATGGAACGACCGTATCCTTATATTAGAAAGATCGATAACTATTTTGATGGTGATCTTAATTGCCCAACCACGCTGTTGAAATTTCTCTTGAACTTTGTCCTTTAATGATCGGTGTTATATATTACATCGAATTCCTGTTATTTCATTAGGTATAGGACATAAGAATTTACAATGAAAATAACAGTGTGAAATTCTTATTATTTTACTTCCAAATCTATGCTTAACAATTAAAACAGGGCAGAAAAAAACGTGTTTTTTTTAAAGAAAATTTATTATTCACAATCTGCCAAATGCTGGCAAAGAGTAAATAGTTTTGGAAGTGCAACAGAACACTGAATAGTTTTCTTTGAAAACCTTCCAAATTACCTAAAATTAAAATCTAAATACAGAAACAAACTTAAATAGAATAGAATCAAACCTGGACAAACTGTGTACTTCAAAACAGTCACATATTAGTCATTAGATCTATATCCCAGAAATGTTTAATTTTAACGCTTTCGTTTATTAATATTTTAAATAAATAAAAGAATTTACACTTTTAGTAACTTCCAATAACTTAAAAATATAATATTATTAAATTATCTTGACTAACAATTAAATTTTTTATATTTCAAGCAATTTTATATATATATATTTTATAAATTTATAAATATATATAATTTATTAATTTATTTCTTTTTATATATATAGTTTATTATTTACATTTATATTTTTCGTTTTGTATTGAGCTGGTATTGAGAGTGAGCTGCTAGTAATCTCTTATATTAAAAAAATCTTCCAGTTTGGTTTTAAATAATGTAGTTCTTATCTCTTATTTTATTTGGCAAGCTGTTGTATATATTTACCCCCTTCATGATTATGCCCTTATTTATTGCAACCGTCATGCTTTTCTCTGTTTCTTGTTTCGTATGTTTAAGTCTCTTCACTCATATGTACTTTTATGTTAGTTTTAATTTATTTTCTTTTATTTTATAAATTATAAAGCACGTCTGAGATTTCCTTCTATGACTTATTAAGATATAGTTAGTTTTGTATTCATTAAACACCGTACTGTCCAAACATCTCCGAGATCCTTACCCCACACAAATCCACCTGCTGTAGCCTACCCTCAAATTAAGACTTAAACAATTTTGCCGCTCAACCTCTTACACCTAAAGATTTTAATTTATCAAGCAGTTTCGGCTTGGATATCGAGTCAAACATCTTTGATATATTAATCAATATCACCACTGCATATTCATTGCTATCCACAATTATTAAATTTCTTTAGTCGCGTCTAACAAATAAATATAATTCAAATAAGAACATTGAATATTTTGTTTTAAAAAATGTAAATGAAATAAAAAGTAAAGGACGGTATGTATATTATCTTTTTATGTTTAAAATTGTTGACTATGTTAAACCGGCTTTTTATATATACTGGAACTCAAAAACCATTCTTGTCAAATATGCATTTTTTTGTATAAAGTCCATGGTTTTCACAAAATTGCTAATACTATTTCCTAAATATATTTCAGTTATATTACTCAGAATACTTTTAAGCAAAAAAAGGTAATTAGTATGATTATTAAATCGAATGGGATTCGTTAAAATTCAGTGATATGTGTGATTGAAATTGGAATAAATATCGATATATATATATAGCAATCCGGATTGTCGATGTCTCGGAATAAATAACTGTTTTAATAACAAAATCACAAAATTAGGGATATTATCCGTAACAGCAGGTGCACGAGCGAATAAACCGTGCGACCGCCAGTTTTAATTGTCAATTTTGATTGCATTATCCCACCTGAACTGCGTTTAAAATTAGAGCATTAAATAATATCGAATTTTGTTCGATGCTTTACCCAGTTGTTGCAACGATCCAATTTTATTTATTCTTTTTTTTATAATATTTCTTTTTGTAATTTCCGCTGCGATTTTCCATGCTTTTATACTAATGACCTAGTTTCGAGTGCGCAAAGTGGCTTTTACCATTGGAAAATTATCAGCCTTTCTTATGGTTCGGCCGAAGTTGCTAATTTACGTATTAAACATTATGTCAGCTTGTTAGAAAGGTAACGAGGCTCCCCTAATTGGACTACCAGAAACTTTAACGCTTCCATAGCGAGAAGATTGGAGCTCAGCTTCTCATTCACATCAAATTCATGTTTACATTGCTATTTTCATTTTTATACAAAGTCTGTCTGAAATTTTATGTGCAGTTTTGCATCATAAATTTAATTAAAATTAATTTTATTTGCATAAACATGTTTAGAGCTGCAAATATTAGATTATACTGATAGTTGTATAGATGTAAAACTATAATATCTCTGATGATTTACAAATAAGTTAAAGTCAGAATAATTGAACGATTGTACTTTTACTCAATATTTGTGGGTCTTATTTTACGCAGCTACTAAAAGTTAAGTTTAATTCCATATTTTAAGAAGATTTAGAATTTTATCTAATTATATTATTTTAATTATTAATATATTATATTAATTATAGCTTTATATTTTGCCAATAGCTTTATAATATGAAAATTGTTATAGTATAATAATTATAGAATATTGTAGAAAATATAACAATAATCTGAAAAGCAAAAATAGTCAAACTTCATCAAAATATCTTTTTGTAATAGAAATTTCCACTGAGGTGTAAGATTATATTAAATTAGAGGTCTGCAGTGTTCAGTGTTAGAAATTACAAATTAGTTTCAAAATAAATAAAGTTCTAATAATAAATATTTAAATTATTAGAAATCCCGAATAAAAATAAATATCAAATGGAAACAAGAAATGTTTGTTATCAATATCATTAAAATATTTCAACAGAAAATTTACTGCTACATTATTCTGTACAGAGTATTTCTTTTCTTATTAAATCATTTGCTATATAATTATTTGGCATTCGTCATTGTATCCTAACAGAGGTTTGTACAAAAAACATACTTTTTAAGAAACCGGTTTTTGGTTCTCAAGTTTTCTAGGAAGTAGGTTTAACCGGTTTACGAATTTTAACAAAAACATCTCCATGTTTTATTTTCTAAATTGGCGAGATATCTTTCTCAATATTTTTTTAAGTAGTTTGGTAAGTCATGAGACTTGAATAAATTTGAATTTTGGGGTTCAATATATTTGAAAATAAAAACATCATAGAGCCGTATATAGTATAGGTTTTAGAAAGCCACATTAAGAATGTCATGCGCCCTAGACGGGGAGATGAGAGTACAAACTAACTCTTTTCACCATTTTCAATATGAATTTTTCTTTTCATCCACTCATATTTCTCAGTAATAACTTTTTGGAAATAGATTTGCAATGTTTTAAAGTGAATTGAAGTGTGTACAGACAAAGCCCGCAATAGGTTAAAAAATGTCTACTGAAGTTAACCTACAAGACGACAGCCAACCAACAAACTAATATTTTTCAATGTGATTTCACATTACATGTATGTTGATTGTCTATTTAATAAAGTTTTCATTGTTCGTAACACAACACAACACAACAAAATTACTAGTAAAAACAAATACAATATTAATTATTATTTATTACTATTAAATAATTATCTATTATTGGAAGCTTTTGCTGAATAAAAAATATTGTCGATTGCTCATTTTCACGATGATAAAACCATATAAATTATTTATAATAATTATTTTATATTTAGTTTTCTAGTTGAGATTAAATGAATGTACAGTTATCATAATAGGAACCATGTCCTACCCAAAACTATGTATTAATAAATTTCAATGCAATATTACTTGATATTATTTAGATATTTGCTTATGTATGCATGATGAAAATGTAAATTCAATTACGTCGTGGAGATGGTGGTTTGAACGTTGATTTTTAAACATTTCATTTTCAGCCTATAAATATTATAAACCGAAATTTATTGCTTAAATCTCTTCCACTAGATAACCATTCCGATGGAATTGTACGAGCGGCCCATGCAAATGGAGAAAACCCTTGAAAGGCTTTGCGCGATAAATTCCACAATATCACGCCCTTTTTTCTGTTTGTTTCAATCCTAAAGCTTTGCCTATAAATTCATACGCATTAGATATCGCACTGGGACTTTCATATTTCCAATGAATCCTAAATAATTGCATCATGCGCATAATTATAATAATATTCATATATTTGTAAATAATAACAGCGATATTTATTCACTAATAGAAAAGTTAGTAAATACCGACGAATTTCTGATAATAAGTAAATGCACAATAACTCGTGGAATATAAAGTGAAATAATTCTGTAGATATTATAATCTTGTTACGCATCCTGTTTATTACGATAAAGCATGTTTAATTCTAGTCTCTGCTTCATGAAATTAATTACACTTTGTTAGTTATTGTGGACAGGCGCAATAAGTAAGTGAAATTAAAATATTTGCTAGTAAGAATATTGATTTATTTATATTTATAGCAAAATTATAATGGCATCCATCAACTTCAACATAATATTTCTATTGAGCCAATTATTAGTTCACCAGATTTACGGATCTTGCATAAGAGATAACGATGAAATTTACAATATTTGTATTTATGATTCATTGAGTAATCCTTTAACAGTACCTTATAATAATATAGATAATGATTACGACTTTGATTATGATGAATTGTTCGATCGTAATATGCCATTAAAAATTGTCATTACTAATAGTTATATACCAACATTGAACTGGAATTATGATCAAAATCATATTATAGAAGTTTTGGAAATTAGCGGTAATAATATTAGTCAAATTTTTATAGATGATTTAACATCATTATTTAGACTAGATTTATCACATAATAATGTTAACAGTCTGAATATTTTCGAATTGCGTTCATTAAGAGAAATTAATCTATCTTTCAATAATATAAGTGACTTTAGTTTATTTTCATTACCTACAAATTTAGAATATATAAATGCATCTTACAATAAAATACAAGAATTATTAGATATTTCTTACCTGCCTAGACTCTATACATTAGATCTGAGCTATAATTACATAAATCACATAAGCCACATGTTTTTTAATGACCTTAATTTATTGGAAATATTAAAAATATCCAATAACAATATTACAACATTGGAATCAGGAATTTTTCAATATTTAAAATCATTAAAACATTTGGATCTTTCTAATAATCATATCGAACTATTCGAAAATTCAAGTTTATCAGGAGTCGATGGATTAAAAACGTTGGACATGAGCTACAATTACATAAATCTCATAAGCACAACATTTCTTAACAACTTGTTTTTTTTGGTTACATTAAATATATCCAATAATCATTAAAATATTTGGATATTTCTAATAATTATATCGAACTATTAGAATATTCGAGTCTATCAGGACTTGATGCATTAGAAACGTTGGATTTGAGTAACAATTACATAAACCACATAAGCCAAACATTTTCTAATGAACTCAATGTATTGGTTAAATTAAAACTGTCCAATAATAATATAACAACATTGAAATCAGGTATTTTTCAAAATTTAAAATCATTAAATTATTTAGATCTTTCTCATAATAGTATCAATGTATTGGAATATTCGTGTCTATCAGGACTAGATTTGTTATTAACGTTGGATTTAAACTATAATTATATTACATCTATTCCCGGCATTTTATTTTATAATTTAAAAGATTTAACGACTTTAAATGTAAAGGGTAATCAGCTTACGAAATTGGAATACGAAGATTTATTAGAGTTAAATAGATTAACCACTGTTGATTTTGATGAAAATCTAATGTCATGTGAAATGATATCACTCTTACTAAAACAATTCCGGATACGCCATATCTCAGTCACTAAAGGCACATTACATAGTAACACCAATATGCATGGAATGAATTGTACAAGAAAAAATGAATCAACTTCCAAGGACAGCTTTCCTATAGAACTCATAGAAAAATATTACACTGATTTCAAGAGTTCTAGATTTGTGAATTTGTTCAATGACCTTGAATCTCAATTGAATCCATCAATTATAAAAGATTTTATTGCACATATTATGGACCCTTATGGAATATCCAATATAGAAAGCACTTTAAAAAATAAAACAAAACTAATTGAAAAAATCGAAGAAATCGTGCAACCCAATAAAATATCCGTTGACATTATAGAAAAATTGAATGATACTTATTTGGATATTACAAGGAATTCGGAGAAAGCAAAAGACGACGTTATCAATCACATTAAAGAAATAAAAGAAATGTTTAAAATGCTCTTTAATCAACGTATTAAAATTTTAAAGAATATTTTAGCTGCAGATGAAAAAGATCTGAAAGTCGAAGCAGATACAAAAGTAAGACTACTGGAAACGATGCTTAAATTTGAAGAAATATCAAATAGATATAATGTATTAAGTAATGATAAAAATAATATAAGAGAATCAGAAGAAATATCGTCAAATAATTTGATTTACATTTTACTATTGTTCCTGTTAATTACAGTTTTAGTTATTGTACAAATTTCTGTAAAAATATTTTCTTATAAGAATAATTATAGGATTGCTAATAGGAAATTTGGTCTTAATGAATGCGAAGACATTATTTGAATGTAATTAACATTATTTACGTTATAAGTAATATTTGAATTGTTATAATTATATATATTACTATAAATTTTTGAAGCATTGTATTTTTTGTATATTTAAATATATGTATTCATATGGTATTATTATTTCCTTTAGATGTACCTTTTCTTTTTCAGTTTAAATATATATCTAAGAAATTTAGTTAATATTTATTTATATACTATATTTATATGGGTAGCACATACATAGATAACTGTTCTATAACATTAGTTTTAATATTTATATTTAATTAAGTTTTAACTTTTAAGTTTTACCGTGATTTCAGGTACTGAAGAGTTTTTATAATAATATTTATTGAAGCAGAACAAAATAAAAACTCAATACAATAATACAAATATAATAAATTTAAAAAAAAGTCCAGTGCTTCGAAGGGCTATGACCTTTCGGCCCGGGGAGTTTTTCTTTATTATAAAGTTTTAGTTTCCTTTATGTTAAAAAACTAGTTTCAAAATAACTGTATTATAATTTGTATTTTGATTGATAAATAGAATGTAATTCTCTATAGTGTACGTAACGTAATAATGTGAACGTGTGTCGATGAAAATTTGTATTTGGATTCTAATTGGGACTTGGGCCCTAATCGGTGCCGATCGATATGCAAATACGAGTTACATAATTGATATGATGGTTCATTAAATAATTTACGGCCTGTATTTAATTCAGGATTAATCAAATATAAGCTACGCCGATAAGTGCGTTTAATTACTTATTGACTCACTTTAACTCGCTTATCATTACACCAATTCTACGTGCCCTAAAATTATAAGATTAGTACTGGGTTTAGTAATATTGAACAATACATGCATATCAATTAAATTATTTGGTGCTATTCGTTTAATGATTACATCTAATTGATTTGAATTGTATAAAATAATTATTTCCTTATTACCAATCTAAATTAAAAAGTTTAAATGTCTTATTCTTAATACATGATAGTTAATATTACAAGATGTTTTTTTTTAAATTGAGGATTACATAGCCAGAGTTTTTGAAATATCGGGTGAATAAAAAAGTGTGTTCGTGAATGTAGGGGGTTGGTAAAGATTAGTGTCTCTTTGACTATCCCATTTCCATGTCTAAGGCTGCGGCAGGCCGAAGCGTAAGAGTCTATGCGTAAGCACCTCATTTATTGCAAGGTTTCGTCCTATTGTAATGCCTCTTATGGTTGGGTTTGGATTATCCTCTACCTTGGTCGTATAAAAGCGTTGCTCTTGAATCCGAGCCTCCTCATGTAGATCATCTATGCTGGTATATCTACATAGGTTAAGTGGCAGATATTTGTTTTGATAAACTTGCAATAATTTGAAATTTCTACTTGCGGCAAGTTGTTGTACATTCAGAATTACTTCAGTGTGAACAAAAGCAACTGATGGTTTTTGGCTTAATTTAAATTTAAGCAAATGTATGTTTGACCTTTGCACTCACTCCAGCACATTTTGTGAAATAATTATTATAGATTAGAAATTATTATTATTAATTATTATTATTAAATACTGTATAGTTAAATAATTTTACTTTAGAATATTTACATATTTTGCTACTTACTTTAAAACAGTTTTAGAACTATCATTCTCAGAATAATAAAGAATTTCCAATGTAAGGCTATAAGTTACTCTCCCATAATATGTAATTGAAGTTTTGCTTCATAATTAATTCCTTTATATTTGATTATTTATCAAAAATATCATATTTTTAGCTCAAGTCAATAAATCAATTATGTTCCTATTTTAGTCACATAAAAGTTAAACGGGTTCTTTTGACTACACCGATCATTTTTTAACAGGTGTTACTTTTACATTTTTTTATAAAATATTGCAATATAATAGATATAAAAATATTATCGACGTTTAGATCGTAGATAATAGCAAATTTAGTGGAATACTCGCCTTGTTAACATTGTACTTGTATGCGGTGACTTTAGGGGAAACATTTTATGTTTATTACTCATTACTTTGAGGAAACTGTAAATGTCGCTAGTGTGTTTACTAATTAGACTTGATCTATCGATGATAGAGAATAGTATCTGCGGTGCACGTAATTGTAAATGAAAATATCTTGTTTATATTGGTTAATCTCCTGAATGCACCATGGAAAATACCATGAATAGGCGCTGAAGTGTTTTAATTAGAATGGCTTAATTTTCAGCACGTAATTATTTTGCGTTAATTAGGTATTATAATGAAATTGGGGAAAATAATTAGTCGAGTGGATGGCGGGAGGCGGGGTGTGCGCGTGATCGTCGGGGTGTCGGTGGAGGCAGCAGCGGCGTCGGCGACGATAATTTGCGTGTGCCGGTGGTGCGGAATAAATCACAATTTTAATGTCAGCGAGGTATTAAGAATTTATGCAGGGGGTGTGTATCTTGGCGGCGGTTGCGGAGAGCGTCGAAGCCGACGTTCCAGTCGGGGTTGGCGCTGGTGGCGATGTCGGAGGCGGCGGTGGAGGAGGCCATGGGGGCCGTCACTTTTTCATTTTCAAGTTGGACCATAAAATACAATATAAAATATTAAATATGATCATAAAGTATCACACAATCCGGTGCCTGAAATCACTGTAATTTCCCATTTAGTCGGCTCTAGACATTTCCATGGACGGCTAACTCGCTTAATGAAAAGGTGCAGTCACGTATCTATTCTATATCCATGCTGGGTTTTAGTGCGAGGACAATTCTGTGACACTCACTCACCCTCTAACACTCACTTCCCCACTGTCCCCCTACCAACGCAACGGACATTTATTAAGCTTTCAAATTACATGAAATAGGTTATGTAGGAAAAATTTAATTAATTTAAGAATTTAAATGGAAATGCGTGCTACCCACTAGCAAGACACATAAAATATATTATACGATAAGCTTTTAGGAATCGCAATAATATTATATGTAACGGACTTCTTAAAATATTATTGAACAAGTAACTTTAAAAATAATATTAACTAAATCGAATTGAATTAAGTGTAAAAGTGTAAGTTGTAAAAAAATATATAATATAATATGAAGACTTTGCTGTAAATTTAATATAAATACACGGGATACATAAGAAATGTAGTTAATCTATATGTTGCAATTACTTTTGCTATAGATGAGTGATATTTGGCTAAACTAATAAAAAACAATATGAGGTTTACGGCAAACATTGTTTTGTGTTGTATACCAGTAATTGATAATTATGTCTGTCTAGTTCGGATTTAATTCTTTAAATATTGAAGACTAGCTTAAGATGAATGATCTAGACCAGAAGTCGGCAACACGCGGTTCTTTTCTTTAAGAAGAGTAATTAAGAGGTTTTTTTTCGTTTCAAAACACTTCACGTCGATCAAGCGAATCACAATATACTGCTAATTTTATTATCTATTAACAAAACAACTATCAACCGACGACTTTTTGCCTTGAAAAAAATAATATCTAATAGAAAAAATTCATAAAAATTAGAATCAAACAAATTAAATATTCCACGAACTTATCATATGTGTCGACTAATAATCATTCCTTATATTAATAATAATAAACAAATCTTATTGTATACCTATAAATTAAAGGGACATTAACGGATGTCTTTCCTACTTGGTGATTTTATTAGTTTCAATAATTATTTTAGTTTATTAAAAAAAAATATAAAAAAAAATAATATTAGAAATACTTTTATAGCAGTTGCTGTCGCTCAAATAAAAATGAAAATTACCAATTAATTTCAGTATTCCGAGAGTATTCAAATTATTTTTGTTTAAAGATTACATATAGTAGTTACAATTAATCAGATAAGTTATATATATTTAATGTATATACATATAGTTTACTCCTGCCTAATCATTGATTTCTATATCTTTACAGGTTACATGACATTTCCTTTGCGCTTCCGCATAGATACGTAAATTTACAATTCAATGGACATGAACGCTACTAGATGGAATAGACGAGACACAATAATATATCTGCAGCAGAATATTATACAAAATACATATTTTTTAAATTAATAATAGTAAATTATGAAAAAAAAAATAATCATTTGTTTTATTTTTATGAATTCTGAAGTGATATTTTTGTTAGATTATTAAACCTAAATGAGGGTGAAACGCAGAAATGTCTCGGTTCATTGCGAAACTTCCTCTCCTTATCTTCAAATAGCCAAATGAGCAAATTAAGTTTCAACTAGACAAAACTTGAGCTCCCCGACTTCCCACAAATATCGCATTCACTGGTTCTGAATGAAAGAAATAGTTTCATTTCATCAACTTTGTAATTTTCTTCACTTACTAAAACAATAATGGGATCATTATTATTATTAATGAAAATAGTTACTGTTATTTTAACACAATAATATTTGAATTATTTTTTTAATTTTGGACAAAGTCACTTTGCCGTAATTTTATAATTTATTGCATTTTTTTTAATTGGAATAAATATAGATCTATTATCTTCTTAGTTAGAATAAAAATTTCAGACGGAAAATATTTTTCTGTATATGAAAAAACTTATCCAAAATATCCAACAACCTAATTTTATAGTAAATAACAATCATATTTTTATGAGAAACTTACAAGTGTAATTAAAAATATTAGTATAATGGGATGATGTCGAGCGTCAAAATCAGTCCATTTTTTCAATTGGCTACAAAATCAGTGTAAATAATATTTTGACTGATGCAAGGACAACATGACGATAATTATGTATCTATAGAATAATATTCAATTGGAAATATATCATACCTTATTTTTTTAACCTTTAACGACTCGCGCCGTTATAAAAAATACACCAATTTTCTAAGAAATGATACCATATCTATATTTTCTGTCCCTCATCTATGAAACTTAACGTAAGCTATGCTCAAAGTTTTTACTAAATGCCGGTGCAATATTGTATTGACTTCGTCACAAAGAAGTTGTTTTTGTGCATGTTCGTTCTTGCTCTGCAGTGTTGGTGTAATAGCAGGCGATGCTGATACCTCTACTCACGCTTATATGGAGTGTATTTACGACAATTCTGATTCAGAAATTATTATATTAATTTTTATATTTATGTATTAGAAATAGTTATGAATCTAATAAAAAAGCATTAGTTGACTTGATAATTTTGTAGAAGTTGTATGATAATCTTCATTTTATAAAATAGTAAATGAAAAATAAAAGATATAGTGTGACATTCAATTGCAAGCAACTTGATCTGTGAATGTTTTGCAAGAAAAGCAAAAAAAAAAATTAACATCAAAAACGTGCGAGATCTTGCAAAACGAGTATTAATTATAAGATAACTTTAACTTCTGAGAGTTTTGGAAAAATCATTGTCACATTGTAAACTGTCTCAAGATCATCAGTAAATTGGCTTTGATGTACGAGTGTTTTGAAAACGTACTGTAATCAGAATTGAGGCAGAGCAGTATTAATTTTTCTTCCAGTTTTCTTCCAGCCTTTTTGGGAAATTAATTGGAATTATGAATAGTACTTGAATTTATAATAAAGAAATATATTAGATTTAAAGAAAAATAAAATATCGGCAAATAAGATTCAATTTATTTATGTAAGCATGGAAGAAGAAGTAATGGTGGGCATTATAAAAATATAAATTTGTGAGCGAAGGAAGGTTAGTAATGTTGTTTTGATTCCATTAAAATGTCCAATGTATAATGCAGGTTTTAGAAGAAGTGAGTGGATAAAGATTTATGCATTTCCCGGCAGAAGGCTTTCGCGTGGAACAGTGGAATTCTCGAGGTTCGAGTGTCCAGGATGGGCGAGCATGCGGATGGGACATGTCGCGAAAGGGACGACCCGAGCCGTTCGTGCAGGGCGTCGCAACGCGTTCTCTCAGTTCCGCGTCGACACGGCTACGGAACAGTCAGTCAACAGGAAAGGACGACGCGCGTCGCGACGCTCTCTGCGCCTTTCCGCCACGTTTCGCGCCCAAAAACTCCATCACCCTTTCTCACTCTGTCTCCATGTATCCTTATTTCTCTCTAACTCTCCTTCTCGCACTGTCTTTATAAATCTCTCTTCAACGCGCACAACACACATACAGCCGTATAATTTCCTCACACCCAAACACGCGCGTTCTAAAATCCCCCAACAAACGTGAATTAAATTATCGTTTTGCGCACTCATTCATTATGAATCAGGATTAATTAACGGTAATAAATATGCACTAATTTTCTTGTATTATTTCATGCATTATTCAACAAATCTGAGCTCTCATCCTTTAGACTTTTTCCATTCATCCTTTGATTTATTATTTGCATTTTAATTATTTATACTTTCACTATTAGATTTATTTAAAATAAATAGTCAGTAGATAGAAATCAAAAAGGAATTAAATTATTCATGAAAAATATGAATAAATAAAATAATAATTATTGTAATAAACTCAGCTATTACACTATTATATGTTAGCAATTTTATATACGAAATTTTTATTGGTGAGTCCAAAGGCGAAAAGATCAACTGCCAATAATTTTATCTTTAAGCTTAATATTTTTTATTATTTATTTACTGTTGTAATATAATTGTTACAATAAATTATATAAATTATTATAATTATTTCGAATGTTGATAACCAAATAAATATAATTAAAATATTTCGATTTGCGTTTTTGTTATAGTTTAGTAAAGAATACAATACATTTGCTTATATGTAAAAATATTTATTATGTAAAATAATTATGTGGACTATACACTGCAATATTTTCAATCATGATGAAATATAATACATTATTAATATCAATTTTGGGATTGAAAAAGCTTGGTTTATTGTTTATTATTTTATGTAATATAATTTATTTACTGCATGTAATCAATTCCATCTAAAATAATTATATTTGTTTTTCGTATCCAATAAAATTACTAATTTCCATAATTATTAAACTTTTCTTTTTATTTAATAATACTAAAAAAAATAAATATATAGTGTAATTGAAGCATTAGTATTGTTATATTATCATTCTAAATATCTAGAACTACATCGATGAGTTTGGATTCACTAGTCCGATTTGAAAATCTTAAAATGCAATTTAAAAGTCCTCGATTAGTCCGGTTTATAATAGTCCTGGATATTTATTGAATCTATTACCCGAGGTATTGCTATTAATATGCCTGTCAACTAATTTTGTTCAAATAACAGAATTAATAAATAAGTATATAACTATTTGTTGAAATTTTATTTTTGAATAACATGAAAAGAAGATATTTTGATTTAGAACGGAATTGTCAATTCATAAATAAATTCACTTTTTCAAAAACATTTTTGAGACTGTTTATTTTTTTTAAACCATGGACATTTTCTCACTTACTTACATAATATTAAGTGGATAAAAACTATTTGATATAGTTTATAAGTTTAGATATTAAGCTACGACCGAAAAAGTTGATTTAATTGAAATCATCCGCCAATAAATGTTTAAAAAAATATATTTTTCATAAAACTAGATATTTTTAGTTTATTTCACTGTTAGATCAATATAATTTTCACCGAATAAGTGTTATACTTATATAACTTCCTCAATACGTAAAATATGAATATCGGTTATTGAAAAATTCAATTTTGGAATATAGAAGTACCTCGGATAGTGCGGCTTCAATCAGTGTGGATTCACTGTAGTACTCTTTTGCGCAAAAAAGTCTATTTTTCTACAAAACCGATTTAAATGATTTTTACAACGTATTTTCTATTTAGTTGATATATACAACATTGAAAAGTATATCAAAATAAAATCTCACAAATCATAAAACATTCCAGTATATTACATAAAACTATAACAAAATAAAATTTAGAAAATTATAGAAAAAACGAATAACTAAAATATTATTTTATTTCTACAGATTTATTGCTCTAATTTGCAACAGAGCCGGTATAGATCGTCTTAAGAGCAATAAATAATTAATCTAAAAATTGTTTTGTTGTGGCGAGGAAACCTTACATAGAGAACACGGTTGGAGTCGTGGTACTGTGGGATTCTTACCGCACTAAAATCTCTCCTCTTCTTCGTCAGCATATAGGACCTGTATCTGTATCTACACCTCTGCTATGCTGATTGTCTTTGCCTGTCTGGATCTTCCCTTCGTTCACTTACTTTCGTCAGTGCTGGCCTTCACTGCCACTGTCTTCGTAGGCCCTCTGCAGCCTCTGTTCGTCTTCTTCTTTAGTCTGTAGCACATCTGTTACGTATGTTACTATTATCACACAGCTCTTTAACATTTCGCTTACTTACTTAAAATTTTCCTAGCAAGTCTCTAGCAAGACCCCCAATTCTGCCTCTGCTTGGTGTTTCATCCTAACCCATCTGTAGCATTTAAAAAAACGTGCGATCCGGTCTGTCGTCCTTCTCACAGTACTAACTCCTTTCATTCATAACCAGATAGCGCCTGACTCAGGTGAAAAGTTGTTTGCACCTTGCTTTCTGCTTATCCAGGGCTCTATATTTGTGGGATTAGACGTCTTGTCCAGGCTCTTTTCTCCGACCTGTGCCATTTTTCTTGCCACTTCGAAATTCTGTATGTACCCTATAATACTAAAAATATTCTTATTTAGTGCCTTGGGGCAGAACGTAGTTACTTTTTCAGGTTCTTGAAGATATTTATACCTCATTTTTCCATTGAATTTTTTAAAGCTATGGCTTGATTTTTTTTCTTCGCCACTTTTCTCATCATTGCAATCATCTTCTATTGTCATCTTAATTTGGAAACAATATTGTTACTATTTGTCCAGATAACTTAATGATCTTAGAAGAAATACACAGACGTATTTTGCATTTCTATCAAATTTCTATTTGTTTGTTTGTTTATGTTTTTAATAAAATCCAGGTTTTCGAATTATATAAATTTCTGGAACCAATTAGTCGCAATATGCAAAGTATATATTCAAATTTATGAATTAAATATATTTATAATAATTATAATTTATTGACCAAACTTTAATTATATACAACAAAAAGTACATCCTATAAATCATATAATAATAATAACATTAATGACAACCAAATAATAATAATTCTAATATGAATTAACGAAAATACTCAACAGGCTGGTCAACGGGCTATCAACCGAGGTCTTTCCGCCCGGAAAATATTTATAATAAATCGTATTTAATAAATAAGTCACATGAATGAGATTGCGAAAGTTTCTGAATTGTTTTTATACATTTTGTAAATATGTACCTCAGTTTAAAGAAAACAATTGCTTTGCCTTGGTGTTTTTCGAATGAAATTTAATATACATTCTGCATACAAAATGTTTTAACCTTAATTGCGATTCCATTTTATTTGCAAAACTAATATGAAATAAAAGTGAGTTCCAGCGGTCGGAGCGGCAGTAAATACGTGACGTAACAAAGTTTCCTTTAAAGTAAGCATCGAGTCAATTATATTAAATTAATTAAGCCGTTCCGAGTCGAATTCATTTGCCAGTTTTCTAATTATACCCAAGACGTGGTCCTCGCGAATAACATCCAAGTCGAATGAAAAGTAATTTGAAACGTTTTTTATGTAGCATATAAACATGTTTATTGCGCTGTTAAAACCTAACAAAGCAGGGAAATGGCATCGGAGAGAATAAAGGAGACACAAAGATAAAAGAGTGCGAGAGAGATAGAGAAAGAGAAAAAAAATGAGAGATGGAATTAAAACCATAACTACTGTGAATAATAAACTATCATCGCTGTTTTCGTATTTCCATGATTGTTTCTTATATTTTTACTAATTGCATTTTGTTCAACGCTGTATATATTTCATTTCAATTTCAGGATCTTTAACGATTTTTGAGAAGATAGGTTTTATTACTTAATGTAGCGGTATAAAATAAATTCAAATATAAAACCTCTGTATTTTATACTTTTTAATGTTGTTTATTTTTTTATTGCTCGTAAAATTTATGACTTATTATTGCTGATATATGCAATATAAACAAGATATACTTTTTTTTATCAAATACTAGTTTATTGAATTGCATCATTTTTGATTATTTTTGTCATAGTTTTGAAAGGTAAACCATTAATATGATCGAAGCACATTCAATACTCGTCGAATTAAGAATGTTTTAATACCTAAACTACCTAAAATATAAACAATCAAAGTTTTCGTCGTTTAAACTAGACCGAATCTCGTATATATTTGTGAATTATTTACAGATATACAAGATGTTCAAATAAATATAGTTGATATATCTTAATTATAATTAGTATATTATTTATTTTTAAAATTTTAATATTAAAAATTATATTGTAAAAAAAAATATAAAGCTATCTTAGAAATCATTAACATCTAAAATACAGGATAAATTGAAATACAAGCAAGTATACAAATCAATACACAAAAATAAACGAGTTTTATACATTTACTTTTAATTCACAATTGTTATTTATAACATTGAATGAATTACAAAAAAAAACGGGGATTTGATATTGAATTGTTTTTATTAATTATAATCATTGGTTTTAATGTAAAGCGATTCATAAAATCCTCTGTGATGGAGTAATGGCCCGTTAAATGTATCTATCAATGTCGTTCTACTGAATTATATTTTATTACCCTCCATTTAGTTTAAATAAATACCATAAAATATATATGCATGTACATTTTCAAATTGAAAATAATTTGATTTACACTTTAACGTTTTTTATCATAGTTCTGTCAATTGATACAAATAAACAGCAAAAAAAATAATTTTGTACACTATTTTCTTAGAATTAATTTTTATTTTTTACAATTAAAATTTTAACTTCAAGATATTTATGTACATTTCTATACTGAACATATAAATATATCATTGATAATACATATTTTAAGAAAATTTATTTATTTTAAGAATGTAAAAATTATTACTGTTTTAGACTAAGGACGAAGTTGCGCGGGTAAAGAAAGAAATCGTTCAGTTAAAGATGTGTTTTTTAACATATTATCTCTTAACACTCCTTAAATATATACTATAATTCTCAATTAACTCGTATGAAAACTACCTTTCCGAGCTAACTTCGTGATGTAACATTGCCATCTTTCACAACCAATGGCGCGATATAACAATTACAATAATTGTACATTATTAAGAAATGGCCGAAATGTTCATTTATATACTTGTTAATATAAATGAGATAATTTATATTACATTTTTAATTACAATTGTTAATATCTACTTAGCTTAATCTGCTCGAGATATGGTTCAGGAAATGGCGAATTGGTATTAACCAGTCAAAATCGGTGCATGTTACAAATCGATGCAGTCATACTCAACAACAAAGTAGTTCCAGCATATTCAAGGGAGATATACTTGATAATGCACATGGGCACGAGACTGATTTAGAATGACCATATCTAGGCAAAGCGTGAACAACTAGAAATAAAATTTAGAAAGTTGTATTGACTGATGTGCGTAAATTCGCAGTTGACTTTGGAGAATAAGTTGCTAGTGTACAAAATCATATTAAAATCAGTTTGGACTTACAGTATCCAATTGTGGGGAACTCATCGAATATTAAAAATATCGAAGCATTCCAATCTAAATGTATTGGAAGAATTAACTCAAGAGGGGTTAATTATCGATTAAACTGGGCCCTGAACTGCACCCTAGATCCGCACCTGTTTTATTTCGCATTGTTCAATACTTGAATATAAAGATATAAATGAAGATGCATGTTAACTAATAAATAATGGAATAATAAATAAGCATAATCATAATTGGGAAATTATCTACGAAATATTTAGAAATAAAATGGTCAATAGCGCTTTGTATCAGTTGATTTTTTGAAATGTATATGTTTTTTTTTGTACGACTGATGCAATAATAAGGAGCTATATATATAATATAATAAATATATAGCAATTTAATTATTACTTATCTATGAAATATCAATTTATAATTTGTATAAAAGATATAATAATCTATTGTACCGCAAATTTCCTTAGGGCATACAAAATTACTAAGCCGAGTACAAAAAGGGACATAGCTTTGTTTTAAGTACCAATAGTAATCCGTAAATACACGTGCAATGTATATAAATCCATTGCAGGTAAAAGAGACAGCTCTGAGCTATACCACATGATTATCCGTTTGAGCACTGATTATGAAACTCTCCCTCTGCATCAGCTTTAGAAAGCAATATAGAACCAGTATTAAAGCATTATATAATTATTTTTGTTATAATTACAAGCAAATCTCGTTCTATGATTTCGCATTATCTACATTTTATAAATTAATTCTTTTTTTTTTTATTTGGTTTAAACAAATTTTATCATGAAAGAAATAAAAATGAAATCAAACCTTACAATTTTTTGTTAAAATATACCCACTGTTGTCATTGACTACCAACTTTATTCCATTGACATCGATTATTCTATAGAGTGGTCCATAGAGCAAGAGAAACCATCTATTTGTTAAGACAACATTTTCCTGGCCGTGCAACTTGACGCCATGCGAATTTTTCCTTTGGGGTTTTCCGACATCGTATTCCATAAATTATCTCAACATGTCTATTTTACAAATCAATAAAAAAAAATCCCAATTAAATAATAATTTACTGTGTTTCTGAATTTCAGAATTTATGAAGTGTTACGTTGCAGGAAAATTTTAAAAACAAAACTTGAGCAAAATGATTTTTTTTCCTTTATACCAGGGATCACCAAAATTTGATTACTACGAATGACCTATTTTTTTTTAATTATAGGCGGCGGTCTACCAACATCGTAAATTTAAATTCAAAAATAAGTATAAATTTAAAATAAATCATCAGAGATGTGTACATATCAGACTGGCGGGCAACTATGAATAGTTACTCGGTCGATGCTTTGGCCACCCCTGCTCTATACAGTCACGTTTCTTTTTGTCCTGTTTTTTGACCGGTTTAAACAAGTTGAGATATTGGAGGAAACGAATACTCGCACTATGCGATCTATTGCTGTACTTAGAAATTCCTCCTTTCTGGGTTGATAAAGACTAAAAATTCAAGTAAATCCTGTACTTGCTATTTACCATGATTATATTACTCTTTTTTCAACAAGGTAATGTTGCATTTTTATTTTCTAGAAAAAAATCTTATTTATATGAATTCATCGTGTCATAACTTGTTTTATTGTTTTTATAATACTCCCAAGATCTTTCAATCTTCTTTTTTTTTAGATAAAAAATGATTAATATACGCCAACACTTAAACGAAACAACAATTTCCCCAGTGGCACTGTTTTCTTTCTCTAGAATTTCCATGGGAATCAATAATAAATTATATATATACTTCTGCTTAAAATAATTTCCAAAATTAAATGTCAGTAGAGTCACAATTTATTTATTACATTTATGTTTATTTACAATATATTAGAAACATTATTTTAAATGAACTATTAACAGTGAATATTGTCTTGTAGTTGTGAAACTGAACATGGATACTGAAGCTAATGAGAATTAAAGTAAAGTAACTTGACGGTTGTTCTCTACAAGTTTGTAGAGTAACTTTTGATTATAATTTGAAATGTTGGTCAACTTCCTAGATTCATGTCTTTATTACACACTAGTATATCATTTGGTTATTTTTAGTTTTCAACTAGAATTGCTGAAATATTAAATTTTGACAACTTTATTTTATAATTCACTCAAATATTTCACTGTTTTATAAAATGAAGGTTATTGTTTTTATTCGAAAATATAAACCACTATTCATGTACTTCTAGTGAGTTTAAGTATAAATATAATTGAATTATGTTCTTTTTTTATTATAGTATTTTTGAAAATGTTAAGTAATTTCTTATATATTATTTAATATTTCTGAGGTGATTTGCTTGAAAATATAATAATAAATTGGGGGCACAAACATCTGCATATGTCTTTCTACCAGTTCCGGCGTGAGACATGTGTGAGTGATTGAGGTTTATTGTATTCTATATTCCTAACATCATTTTCTCTCTTTTTTCTTTTCCATCGTCTCTCCTGCCATCTTCATACTCCGGTTGTTGTTCATACTGTACGTTTTATTATTGATTTAGACGTTTCCACTATATACAAGTTCTTTTTTAAAATCACTTCACTCTTTTAAACCTTGGTTATTATAGTGTTTAGTATTATAACTGGTTTAGAATTATAATAATTGACAATAAATGGCCTAAATAGAGAAAATAAATAATATTCAATGTTATTTTAAATCTTTTTTTATATTTAATTAGTCATAAATGTATATATTTTCAACATTAAAATAATAATAATGACACAATTCTTTCATTTTAATAAAAAGTCACAATAGTTTATTTTATGACGGAAAGAACTATGGTCAATAAACAAGATTAATTAGATAGTTATAAGCAAAATATAATAGATTAAGATCCTCGTATTATGTTCTGCACAATACCAACATAAACCACATTTTTTGTTCTATATAAGACGTATATTATTTAGTACATTTTAATCGGACAGTATGCAACGTAAAAAAGAAATGGATGTGTAAATTTGATATTAACATCAAAATATTGAAGGTATGAAGGCGAAAGGGAAATAGAAAAATATTTCAATATAGTGCTTAGACCCTGTGGGTTTACATTTAGTCCAATGTTTTTCTAATAATTCTAAACCATGTTTAAAATAATTTGCAAAATAACTGTTCACATCATCAAATGCTTCGTGATTGGACAAAAAACGCTTTCTAGAAAGAAAGTTTCAAGTTGGGAATAGATGTTGTAACTATATTTGGCAAATATGGTGGATGTTCAACTAATACATACTTCAGGTCGTTAGTTTTTCTGTGTACAAAACACTCTTGTGAGCTGGTGATAGATTATTTTCTTTTTCTGTAAACTAAGTCTATTTCACTTTTTTTTTTCAATCCACCAGGCTTGTATAATGTTCCGAGTTAATTATTTTACCATTCTCAAGATAATCTATTAACACAATTTTTCATCCAAAAAACTAATTCCATAACCTTTCCTGTTGTCTTTGCCATCTTTGGTGCACTTGAACCATTCGTAGCATTAATTTATGTTGTCAAAACAACGATTTTTATCACACAACGATACTTTTTTTTAAATATAAACCTACAACTTCGAGAAACATTAATATTGATTTATATAATATAAAAGTAAGGCTCTTATATATACATTAAAGTAGTACAGTGGAACCTTGCTTTACGAGCATCTCACTTAACGAGCAAAATAAATTGTAAAAATGACACGCTCAATGAGCGACGTTTCGCATAACGAATGACGAGGAAAGGAGAAGTCCTTGATTGTTCGCCTGCTACACTATTTTCAAAACTTGTGTTCAAGTATTATTTGTATTTTTATATGTTATTTGAGATCTTTTTTTGTGAAAAATTTAATACTTGCATGTCTCCGAATAAAAAGCGAAAGAATAAAAATAACCAAGAAAAAGCGAGACCAAATTATATTTTTTTCTGGCCGCATTATCATATTTTACATTAGTTTATATAGAGATAATTGTTTCACTATACGAGTATTTCATTATACGAATAAAAATCCGGAAATTATGAACACAAATAAATCTTTTGATATGGAATATCTAATATTATCCCCCTGAAAACAATTGAAAAAATATTATTATTAAATGACAGATTTATTTTCATTTTCAATTTAACTTAAGAGCCAGAATTATGTGCCAACGATCTATTTGTGGCGAACCGCAGTTTGCGACCAAATGATTATCTATGACAGTGGTCGAAGAACTTTTTTTTACATATTATCTCAAAATATATTTATTTACTCCATTAATTTTTGATACAATAACATCAAAAATATTTATTTATTATAATATATTCCCTATTCTAATAACTGAAATTGCAATTTAATGAACAATAAATATAATTTCAAATGGTAATACGAAAATGCGAAAACTTTTTCGTTTTCAATTTTGTGAAGAGCGTAAAAAGTCGATCTTGATTCTTTGACGAATAACAGCAACTCTGAAATCAGCTTCGCTTGTTTCGCGTGCCACCGTTTTCGCCCTTTCCCACATATTGTTTATGGAACAAATGGATTTTGGCAATAGGAAAAATCAATTTCGCGAACTGGAATAACGTGCGCGCGGGTCCGTGCAAAGCCGCCGCAACAAATATAAAATGGGAATTTTAAAATGTAGATTTTGGCGAGGGCGAACGAAACAAAACAAAAATCGAATCCGAACCTCAACCCACAACATACACACACCACTCTCCTGCTAACTTTAAAGTTTATGGAATTGGGAACGCTTCTATCGCAATCGCATGTATGCGGCAGAACGACAAAAAGATTGGTGGCAAACTGGAAATGTCTCGCGTTTCCCTCGAATCTATTTCTCTTACTTGCAGATAATCCGAGAATAAAGTAAATAAATCGATATCTCAATTCTACTTGCTTGAACTTAGGATAATATTACATCTATGCCATCACACCTCTTTGGCTTTGTTTGGAAATTATAAGTCCGCTTTCTAAAAGTTTATCTCAAGTGGTGTATATGCAACAAAGACTTGGCAAGTAACTTTTCAAGTTGCGAAAACACCATCTACATAGTTTTACATCATATGATTAGAATATAAGAGGAAATTCACTTGTAATAGATGTATAGGTAGGTCTTATTACAAAAAAATGGTTTTTTTTTTATGAATAGCAAACATTAAAAGCTATTTTAGAAAATGTTAAACAAATTTGTAGGTTTGAATATATATATATCAAGTAGTATTTTAGAAATCAAGACATTCTATTCGTTATTATAGAAAGTTCCTGAAATTGTTTTCTAAAGAACTTTTCTAATAAAACTGCACAACTAGTTAATTCATACTAAATTCATTTATATTTACTATATAGTATGCAGCTAGATTTTGAATTATCATTAATTTTTAAAAAAATACAGAAGTTTCTACTTATAAATAATCATTCATAGTACAATTTCCAATATCCTAAACTAGTTGAAACCGGACAAATTAAGAATTAAATACATACATAAAAATAAATCACACAAAATTATCGATTTTCCTTTAGTCCCAAAAGGAAAAGACGATAATTTTCATTAAAAACAATATTGTTTTGAAATTATAAACTTTATTACAACTTATTATATAATGAATTTGAGAAAATCTAGAATGCGTCATATTTAGCCAGAGTGTTAGAAATAAGGTCAGGGTGTCGAGTGAAACAACACTAATAAGGACTTTGTATTGATATATATTCGATAGTAAGTAATATAGTCTGCAGAGCGCGCTATAGATGTGTTAAGCTCGGTATGCGTGCCACATCTGTCGCTTGGATCTGCATAAGTCTCCTTATCGGTTTCGGTACTTCGGTTAGTGATGTAAGTCCTGCAGTTAGTAGTGCCCATCCTTGCTGCTGATAGTCCAGCATATGAGTGGTCCGTCATATGCATATTTCTAACTATGAGACTTAAAGTTTTAAGTGCATTAAGACAAACACTTTACACATTTCTACTATAATTTTCTATCGCTTTCAAGCGTTCGAGTGAAATGACAAAATTTATACTATTTACGAATATGGTAAACGTGTCCGTTTGGTAAAATTAAAATTGTCAATAATTTTCACAAGAAATGTTTTACCATACTTTTTTTGAAATTAAATAAATGAGTTAGTAACTGTATATTTTACGATATGATATTTATGTTCGAGTTCTATAATTGAATTCCATACATAAGTTCGCATTTTTTTTGTTGATTTATTTGAGAGTATATGAGTTATGAAAGCATATTGATTAATAAAATTAATACATCATGCTTATCAAAAACAAGGGATCATTGTCCATATATAAACATTAAATAACACAAAAATATGCAAACCGAAAGCATTTATAAAATCAATTTATTTTATAAATTTGTTTATTACTCTGGATTGCCCATTCGAAATAAATGTTGAACAATAAACAAATAATTTAATTGTATATTGACCTTTGGTCAAATTCATGCAATAGTGAATACATTTAATTGAATAAAAAAATTATTAAAGACCAATTTATAAATTTCATGTGAATGTTTAATAATTTTATCTCGACGTGATTAAAGTTTGCAAATATAATTATTTGATATATATTGACAAAAACGTAAACCTAATGAAAATATGAAAAATTAATAAAAAGAGAATTAATTGGTCTGTCGTTGAAGAGTATAGAATATTAATAAACCATAATGAATTATTGGATAACCTTAAAGGAGAACGGACAATATATTAAAAATTAAATAACGTTGTAAAGTTGTGAACACTGTAAACTACGCTCCTCCGTACATTGATGACAATGATCGAACCGTGAAAGATGACGGTTAAGGTTTCCAGTAGAGAAGATATTTATATATATTTGCGTGAGTCCAGAACTGAGAAAGAAGATGGTTAAGAACTTAGCTAGAGAAGATATTTGTATATTCCAAGAATACGGTGATGGCCAACCGTCGGAGAACAAAAGGAAGTGGGGCCCAGAACCTTCCCACGTCAGGGACTCACGCCCAGTCGGAAGTAGAATATTTTGTTAATTTGCTTTAGTGCACGATCTCACCCGTCGTGTTACAATTAATATAACATTGGAAAATTGTATTCAAATAAGATGTTATATTATAAATACAAAATATTTTTATATCCAAATATATCGAAACAATAAAATGATTACATCTGGATTTTGAAAATTTAGGATACTGCACAAAAAGAGAACTGACTGTATAATGGGGAAAACCGATCATTTGTGTATAAAAAATATTAATTTTGTGTATATAATTTATTTTTATTTTGCTCAATTGAAATTTTGTTTTTGTTCGAAGCCTCATTATGCGATGAATTGTTGTACTTTTAATGTCTATTATTAATTTGTTTTTCTTTATTTGCAAATCTTACTTGATTCATTTTGACCAATATGTTTCTGCCATAGGAAATCAATTCTAAAATTATGAAGATTTAATTCATTATATCTTTGAAATTTTACTTTTTACCAAATAATGTGTACGGTACTAATACACATAGTTATATAATCAACTGATTAAACATTTAGGCAATGCAGATGGCTGTTATATTAATAATTTATTATCTAATCTGATAGATATACACTATTTACCATATTTATTTCTAAACATAAAAAATGTATTTTCTTTTGAAGCAAACCATAAAACGATTTATCTTTTTTATGGGAATTCTTTTGGCTATATCAACGAAGATGCCATGTGATTGAAGTGGACCATCGTAAAACCAAATAGCAGTTTCCGATTCAACGACAAGAAACACATAAGCATTCACGCAATGTGACCAAAATCTCAGATTGCCATAATATGGTATTGATTTTATAATATCACAAAAAAGATGTTCCACTAAATATTGTTCCAGCATTATTACCCTGAGTCGTTTTTATCAAGATAATAATCTGTCCAAATATAAGAGTCTCATTTGAAAAAATAGATTTTTTTAAATAAAATATAAAAAAAATGATCAAGTATTATTTGAAAAACATATAAAAACTAAGAATAGAATGCAACTTATCAATATCATTAAAATGTTCACAAGATTCAATAACAATATTTCATCAAAATGAATATATTAAGTAATTATGTAAGTAATAAAGGTTTTCTTTTCGCAATGTCAGTATTTTCTATGTTTTTAATGTCCTTCTGTCCCTAGCATTCAATATCACTATGGAACTCTCAATTTCTTATGTGAAATGCGATTTCTATTTTTGGACAGTGGGATTATTACATATTTTATATTAGTATTTGTTTGCATTCCATTTTATAATAGATTTCATTTTAAGTTTTCAAAGTAAAGAAAATCATAATAATTGCATAGTACATTTTGTACCACGAGTAGAAGTATTATATGCTGATGTAATATAATAACAATTTATTAGCCAAAGATATATATGCCAAACACAAAATTCTTAAAAAAATAAATAAACAAAATAGAAAAATAAAATATCAATTCGATATCATTTTGTCTTTCCGCCAATTATGTGTACTAGTTTATTAAAAATTATTTGTAGTTTGCTCAATTGAAAGTAGGTTCTAGATTTAGAAACTGGTCTATATACATTACGATTTCCATTACCGATAAAGTTTATGGAATATATTATGTTTTTACTGTTGTACAGGATGTTTTACTAATTATAACTAAAATCCGACGAGTGGAAAATTTCCCGTGGATCCTCAAAAAATAAAGTACTTAATAATGAATTTCTTGAAGGAAAGAGGTCAAGAACCAATCTTTTGATTTTTCATATTCCTTTTTTAAATTTTTGCACAATTATTATCATGTATTTTTCAGGAAACAATCTTTCGTGTAAAACAGATTTGAATGCATACATTTCTTAAAAAATTCTACTTTACACAAAAAAATAATTAATTACGATATTTTTCGGGCTATGAGATAAACTTTTTTACAAATTTTTTTTCTGAAAATACTATACTTTTTGTGTCCTATTAATTATAGAATCATTTCGAATCATGATAGACATATTTTTTTAATATATTAAACACATTGAGGTTAGAATAATAGAAGAAAAATTACAACTTTACATACGTGTAGTAAATTAGTTAGGCAGACACAAGACTACAATTCGCAATAACCGCAGAACGCAATGTTCTAAATGTTTAGAATATTTCGAGTCGGAGTATTAATGTAAGGATAATTAGATACATGCTGTATTCGAATTATCTTTGAGGCGAAAACGTCTGTTACTATTAACAGACGAATTCCAACCATTTGTACGAATATCGAAACCGAATGCGGTCGTTTGTTATAAATGTACGCGAAATAAATCACTCTGGCGTACATCAAATTAATTAAATAAATTCCGCAAATAGTTCGTCTCATTTGAATTATTAATGACGCGCCGAAAATCGAAAACATGAATGTTTTTGATGTCGATACCAAACAACGAATGAATTCATTTTAAGTGATTCAGTAATTAGTGTATAATTCGTTTTGAATTTTCCATTAAATGATTGCTACATGTAATATACAAAGAACAATTAGTCTTTATAATGTATTCTCCGTATACTTTTTTCTGTTGATATGTTAAGTCTATACAAATATCTAGACTACTGACAACTACGTCAAAAAATACCTACGGGAAAAAATACCTTTCAAACAAAGCAATGGCTTGATAAGTGTTATGGGGACTCTTCTCCTTCGAGACAAATGGTATAGACGTGGTTTGCTGATTTTAAACGCGGTCCTACAGACATAAGTAATGCTGACCGCCCAAATTCGTCAATTGTTGCAGAAAACATAAAAAAAGTCTACAAAATGATTCTGGCCGATAGGTTTCGATAGGTTTTTATTTGAATTTTCACGACGTTGTTAAGATATTTATGATCATATAAGGCAGAGAAACTAACTGAAATTGTTATCAGAACTCTTCTTCTATTAGATTGTTTATATATTAGCGATATAATAATCTTCGAATCACTAATCTTTTTATTTATTTAATAAAGATCTTCAAAAATTTCGATGATATACGGAAGTAACCCTAATAGCAGTAACAATAAGTTACTTAACATTACCATTCTTCATATAATGCATTATTCCGTATAAATTGCATGTCACAGTTCTATCATAGAAAAAAGTATTACTTATTTCTCTTTTAAAAAGATATTACATAATAACTTTGCAATATAATATATATTTATATTTAATGAATTCATTAACTATATTCATGTAAATAATTTAAATATATTCGTCCCGGCATAGGGTATAGGGATCTCTAGCTAAGTGAATTGTTGTGAACTTTTTATATAAAGCAGCAGAATACGGTCGCTTCTTTATGCATGACAAAGTTTGTAACACAGCGTGTAGATTTTGCCTCCATTCTAAAGACATGCAAAGTTTATGTTTAAAAATATATTTACACCTAAACAACAAAAATATGTAAATAAGAGCATGAAATTTGTCAATTTACACTACAAAGGAATGTTATTAATAAAAAATGCCAATGCCTTAAATTTATTCATTTTTTAAATATGTATTATGTAGATGTAATAAAAAATAATTTATTTATTTTCGCAACTTTAGAATTATTTCTATTTATATTGTGATATCCGGCACATTAATTTGTTATGATAACTTCAAACGTAAAATTATTGCTGTACTAAATCCAAATTTGCTTTATGATTTGTTGCAATCATCGTCATAATAATTAATTTATGATTGGTATGGCAAATGTTTATATACGAACTCATATTAAATTATTTTCAACTAGATTTTAATTTCCTATTGCACAGTGTGTGGAATAAATTGAGGTGAAAAAGTTCAGCTGCAAGTGAATTCAATATCCGGCAACGCTATATTTATTTCTGAAAAATCTCATTAAATCGATATTTTCAAAATCTAGGTCAAGTTATCATTTTACTTTTTATTTTTCTAGTTCAACTGCATGTGGATTGTCTGCATGTCCATAACGTTGAAGTGTTTACTATTAAATAAATTGTTTCAAATTATTAAAATAAAGGTTTCGGATTCGTTCACAGTTCATTGCTTATATTTTTTGTAAATACAAACAAACTGATTTGATAATAAAATTATATATATAAATTTAAAACTAATTTTATATAATTAATATTAATATAATTTAGTCTTCATTGGTGGGTCCAAAGAAAAACATAGACTTAATTATTAACTGAAGAGAATAATGCAATGCTTAGTTGATAATTTATGAAATCAAAACTTATATTACTTGACTTCTCAGAGAAAAAACATTTTTATCAATAAAACTACATAAGAATATTGTATATCATATTCATAAATTTCAATAAAACTCCACAACGACTTAACTACGAGATGATCAACGGTATCTAGATATTGAATACCAAGACACAACAGAGCTAAAATCCTTATAACATAGATCAGATATCATTATGACGTTTATTGACATTATTTTATATTTTTCTGACAAAATCATGATGTCACAGATGTGTTAATATGTAATTCTTTGAGTTAAAGTAGTTAACACCCAGTTTTGTGAAAATTAAACATTTATAGTAGTTATAATCATGGAGTGCTAGATAAAATAAATCTATAAAATTGGTGATTTATATTTTTATATAATTTAGCCTCGAATGGTGGGTCCAAGGAAAAACATAGAATTAATTATTAACTGCAAAGAATAATGCAATGCTTAGTTGATAATATTCTTGGATCGCCGACTTACGTGGAAAAAGCACATCGCAACAAAAAGGAAGCAACTGGGCATCAAGTCCGCGAAGTTGTACTGGCTGATCGGCAGAAGATCACAGCTATCCCTCGAATAATAAACTACTGATATACAAGACAGTACTGAAGCCAGTATGGACATACGGCATCCAGCTTTGGGGAACAGCCAGCAATTCCACCATCGAGATCCTGCAATGATCCCGTAACATGAACACTGTTAAGAGTGAAATCCCCAAGTTCAGTGCCTGTTACCAGAACAGACTGGAAAACCATCCCAACAGTCTCGCGTTATGATTCCTAGACAACAGTGACACCTCCCACAGACTAAAGAGAAGGAAATCAAAATATGTGGCCCAGTAAGGTACGAGCTTAACAGACGTGACGTAGCATCTTTCTGAAGAGGATAGTCTTTGTGATCACCGATATATAGAATATATTAAAATGTAACAATTCAAATTCAGTTGATAAGTTTTCAGAAAATTTAAATAAGGAAAGAAAACAACATGCTAGCAACAAGTACCGAAACAAAATAGAGCAAAAAAAAGTTAAGAGAAGCAAAGGAGAGGAGATTAATGTACAAATTCAGCATGGGAAATGAAAGGTATTAGCTAACTTAAGCTTAGATCTTCTAGTCTGGTTTGATCAGTTGTAAAATGCACTTGGAAGGAATGGTCTCACGGCTGAAATTGTTGGGAGAAAACTATGATGTAGAATCAGTAATTTTTCGGCAATTATTTAATAAACTTGATATCAACCTCAAGTTAATTGACGATGATCGATGTCATCGTGATATAGACCCCCACTTTGAGAATCACTTTAGTAGATTATGAAGAGTAGTTCAAAAGCTTGATAAAAAAGGCTTATTTATCGTCGACTTACACTGTTCATATTACGGTGTAGTAAAAACATTAAATTCAATTAAAAACATCTAATGATTTAAATAATTGAAATTAAGATAAAATAAAATCCTGAAATAATTGCTAAACACTTCTTGTCATATTAATACATTTAATAACATGGTAATTAAGTATGATTATAACGGACACAATGTCAATTTCGTTTAATTTGTATTGATAAATTTTAATACAGAAAAGCAATAAACTTAATATCAACTTAATACAAATAATACAATTTATTAAATGAAACAGTAAGTAAAAAAATGCGGATATAATACTGTATATCTTGTTTTTTATAAATTTAGTAATTAAAATTCTAGATTTTTACTCGTATAGTGAAACAATTTTCTACCTATAAACTAATGTAAAGTATGATAATGTGTTCCATTTTGTGAACAATTAATTTTGCTTGTTAAGTGAAATGCTTGTATACGAGGTTCCACTGTATAATATTTACGGAAAATTGGTCGCTGAACAAATTCTTATTTTTTTCAGTATTTGTATTAAATAATAATACTAGGTTTAGTATTTAATACAGAAATTGATATTATAAAAATATACCATTACCTAAGCCTAATTTTTACATCATAGCAAGCCACTGTATACATGTATTTGATGAATATTTGTGACCACATTTCACCACTTAAAAATACTTAATACATCAGTTAACCGTCACGTACTTGATAAATAATAATGAATTCATTCAAGAGAGCAGACGTTTTAATATAAGGCAAGTGAGAGTGGCCCGCGCAGAATTCAAGAATCCGCTATGCCACGATGAAGTTAGCACTACAGATTATGAGGCATCCTCTTTTTCTTCAGTTGTTGTAATCTTTTATTTGAAACTGTACTTCAGTGCTTATATAGACGTGAAAGATACTGTTCGTGAAGTTTTTTTTTCATGTAAACATTAATCATTTATTTATTATATGGATATCAGTTAGAGTGAAACGATCAATGTTATATAGTTAATTAATAAATTATACCAGGCAAGTTGAATATTATGATTAGTGGATAACTGTAATTGACATACATTGTAAATTGACAAATAATACTTAATGAAATATATTGCTTCTTTTATGTGACTAGAAATCTATAAATATGATATAAATAGGTAATATGTGTTTGGTTCTATTGATTCACAACAAACAGTGTTATTTAATATAATATTAATATTATTAGATTAACATTAATATGTATAGTATTATAGTCTGCAGCAGCGATCGGCAAACTTTTTTATTAGGAGGAACACTCTAGGATATTTATATATGAAATTTTGTATACGTGATAAATAGTCCGACTTCAACCAGTAAGTCGAAAAAAAATTAAAAACATATTTTCATTCATAATTTTCTTTATGTTCGAAATTTTGATATTAAATAAGTTATTTATACCTTATTTCATCAGTCACAGTTTTCAATAGCCTGTATTACATTTTCTAAAGGTTTTAAGTAATTGAATTATTGAGTTGATAAGAAAGTAATTTTAACATTACTGCGAATATTTTCGACATATTTTACTTTTTTATTTCCGTAAAAGCAAAAAAGCTGATGTGACCCTCTGCAGCTTTCTTGCTTCAATATGTGAAGTTTATGATGTTGATTGTTTAACTATTAATTTGACAAGATTACAAAGATATTGGGGAATTTGATCTGCATCCAAAGAACCAAACGATCAATTAAAGAAAAATGGTCTAAATTTGCAAATCGTGTTTCACCAACATATCTTTGGTAAAACGTAAACAATTATTATCGTTTGATCGAGAAGTGCTGTCACATTCATGGAAAACTTTCACTAATTATAATGATCTGATTCGCACTTAGTTCAGTATTTTGTTCTTAAGAAGTTCTATGAGCGCGGAATCATGGTGTTGAAAGATGGCAAACGGTCATCGGACAAAATGGAAAATATATAATTGTATGCAAAGAAAGAGTTATATTTTATTATAAAAAAAAATATTTTCTTGCCGACCTAATATTTAATGAGTCACATAAATGTTTTCTTGCATCATTTTTACAATGGCGCGCAAACCGGGACTTCTCATCGTCACTCGTTATACAAAACGTCGTTCAGTCAGTTTTATTGCAATTCATTTTGCTCGTTAAGCGTAATGCTCGTGGTACTTGTTAAGCGAGGTTCCACTGTATACCATTTATTATAAAGCAGTTAAAATTTAATTTAACTTGTTGTTTTTAATATGTTAAAACAAACTTATTAAAAAGTTTATTTGTATAAATTATGTTTTATATTAAGGAATTTGTAATTAATAATATTGTTATATTTTCAATAAATATTCAATCCATATATTGATTTATAATAATAATTATAATAATGGTACGTGAGCCACTGAAGTAAAATATTGTACAGATATTAATTGATATTTATTTTATGCGCATTTTCATTATATTTCCGAATTTTCATTAAATTCACATCCTGTTGCTGATATGTATATTTATATATTATATATAAATATATTTTATATATACATATATTTATATTATTTATTTACATTATCTCAGAAATGTAATAATTATTTTGTATTTTTTTTTCTAAATATATATATTTTCATTTTACAGTTTTTGATTCGTAATCATATTAATACATAATTTTGCATTATATTTCTATTTAATTATTATAATTAATCAACAATATTTTAGTATAGTCACTAGAACTAAAATACAAAAATATTAGGAAATAAATGTTAAACATCAAAAATAATTATTATAGATTATATAATATGAAATAATATAAGATGTTATATGACTGAAAAAAAAAATATAATGATTTGTAGTTTATTAATATTTTATTTACATATTGTAACGTGGTAAAATAGACAACGCTGCAAGTGCGTTCCACGTTGCAACTATGTTTCCAAAATTCGAGGAGACCGCAGCGAACCGCGAAAGAAGACGGTTGAGGTCTCCAATTGAGAAGATATTGATATATATATATTCATAAGCTCTAAGATGACGGTGTTGGTGCTCTAGAGGAGCTAAGGCCCACCGTCGGAGAAGAAGTGTGCTGTTCTGAGAAAGCAATTATAAGAGTTCTTTCTCTCGATAAAAGGAAGTGGCGCCCTGAACCTTCCCACGTCACGGACTCACGCCCAAGCCGGCTGAAGATTTGTATATCTTGTTTTTTTTTGTACACGAGCGCTATCGTGTTACATTTTGTATATGTTAAACAAGGTGCGTTGGCTAAAGAAATAATATGATTGATTTACATAATTATTCCATCTATTTGATATGTGTTTAGTGCACCCTCAGCGACAGTATTCTATGCACATATATACCACTCGTGTGCTGTTTATATGGAAAATATATATTTACTGCAGAAATATGTTATATCAAGTTGGAAATATGATAGTTCTGCAAATAATTGCAGAATTGAAGTCCACCAGACAAAATGCATGAATTTATTTCAGTTTACTTAATAATATTCGAGTTTATTTTTTCCTTTTGTGTAACAATAGGAGTTGTGTGATAATCACTGTTTTTTTGAATTATCAATAGAGCAATTTATTTTAAAATCTAAGTTGAATTAAAAGAATTCAAATGAAAATAAAAATCGAAATTAATCAATAGTATTGTGTCCTATATTTTTAAAATAGTATTTTCATTTTGATCCATTAAAATTTAGTTTGTTTAGATTTTTTGTAGTACACATTATTTATGAAAAACAATACATTGAAATAATTCTGTTTCAAATCTAACTACTTATACTTATTGTTTATTCCAATTAAATACCATTAAACATATACCTGCTATAGTGATTCTATATAAAGGGTATCCCAACATTAACACAAGATTTGAATTTGCCGCCCTTTGTGCAGTAAAGTGTCAAATTGTTTTTTTTTTGGGTTTTTAATACTTTACTGCGCAAATGCGCATAATAAAAGACATAAATAATTGCATATCCAAAGATATATTTCCAACACAAATATATGTATTTGAAATTCTGTCATTATATATTATTTTATCTCTGACGTTTAGTTATAATAAATTGAGGTCGTTGTTCTAAATTGGGAAACATATAACTGCGATAAAGTACTTATAATATATTTAGTTTCTAGTATATTTCACACTACATTAGTAAAAAAAAAACTTAATGTAGATTGTTATTTACTTTATTTAATATGAATATTAAAATAAATTCCATAGTACTTTTTAATCATATTGACAAATTAATAGTACCACAATTTACTATATAGTAAACCTTCATATTTAAAGTGTGAAAATTATGCCAATAAATAGTGTTGTCGTGTCCCAGGGATGGACTTATGGACACAGTGGAATATTGCCTGGTGTTGTTGTTGTGGAATCACATCTGTTGGGATTTTAATGAAATTCGTTTGGATTTACATAACTTTATTCGTTACTTGGTCGATTTAAGATTTATCTGCGACTATACTCATCATATTAAGATTCTTACGTTCATCTTATTAAAGTTTTACTGAGACTCTATTCGTCTTTGAAGGTTTTACTGAGATTAATTCTAAATACTTATTCTACTTATAAAGTTAATTGTGATTGGGAGTAGGGTTTGTATATATTGATGATTAAGCGTTCCCACTGGATTCGGCCTTAGTGGTTCTGTTTATTATAAGACCGGAAGAAAATCCTATGCATTTGTTTATTGGAAATATATTGATTAAGATTGTATGTGTAATGACCATTATGTGTTTATAAGGACTTGAATTCGGAGTTAAGGTATAGGAGTATCGATGAGAATGTTTACGCTTGGTCCCCTTTATTTATATTAAAGTGTATCGAACTGGGATCACGATAGAAATTATTTTATGCTGATGTATATGTTCATATAATAATGTCACTAAGAGACGCCGTGAATGTCTCTAGTTCGTTAATACACTATATTAATAATAACAATTATAATAATAATGGTTGGACACAACAGTGTATCTCGCTTAATGAACATTTCGCTAAATGAGCAAAACAAATTGTAACAAAAATTACTTGCTTAACGAGCGACGTTTCGTATAACGAGTGACGAGAAGAAAAGTCCCTGCTAAATCATTTTAAAATTTGTCATCTTTGTTTATAGCTCGCTAAACTTTGCAAATATAAAAAGTATTGTGTCCAACCATTATTATAACATATAAACACATTATGTAGGCTTTTTTATGTAAAAAATATAAAAAGTATAAAGAGACCTCCACAGAAACACCAGATCGTTAATAGAAATATAAACAAATGGAGTCATTTGTGATCACACATATTACCTGATTTGTATTCAGTTATTTTATTTGTGATTTTTTTGTGCAAAATTTAATAACACTTGCATGTCTCCGAATAAAAAGGTGAAAAATATAAATAACCATAAATATGATAAGCACAATCATTAAAAAGCAAGATCAATTTATACTTTTGGAACGCATTATCGTATTTTACATTAGTTTATATGGAGAAAATTGTTTTACTATTATTATTTACTAAATTGTTATAATATTTAAGCGAAGTTCTACTGTAAATGTATTTCTGAGAGCAGAAAGACCCATGGTCAACAGCCCTTTGCAACGGTGGAATTTTATTTTATTTTTGTTATTGTATTAAGTTTTATTTTTATAATTTATTGTTGCAATGAATATTATTATTATTTATGATTTATGTGTATTTCTGCATCTTGTAAAATTCAATCAATTCCGTCCGTTTGGTTTCTATATTATATAATTTACAGAAAATACTTATAATTTATGGAATATTTTATGTTGTTATTGATTGTATTGCTGTTGTTGTTATTAGGATCGCTGATTTTTCTTGCTCCAATCATTTCTGTTTGTACTGAGGCATCAAAAGCAACATTTTAATACATCATGGATATTCCGCTTGTGACAAACGATACGTTAAAGTGTGTTTCTGTGCTTCTCTCTTCCAACATACACACATATACAGTGTTTACATTTGGTAATGTATAGTGATTGATTTTTGTATGGGGATGTTGTAGGATGAGGAAATTCGACGATATCCCGCATATGCGAGGATAACGTCGCCGGCGACGATTTACGACGAACACTTACATAATTTCACCGCATAAAACTATTCGTCGGACACACAAATATTAAAATCAATACCATCAAATGATTTCTTTTTCACTACTGCTGCTGCCACTACGTCCCGCACATGATATATTCCCTTATTTGTTTCAGGCGTAATAAAATTTGACAAATCTTCCGGACATGGAAAGATAATGGCCGTCTCCAATCGCACTCCTCAACTTAATAACAAGAGCGCCTCGACAAGGAAAATGGATGTTACAGCTTTCTTAACAATCATATTGATTTTATTATTTCATGGTGAGTTCTTAAAATACTGCTCCTATTCTAAATTACTGTAATACTTCTCGTATTTCACTCGCACGCTAAACAAGTTCAAAAAGTTTTCTGGAACAAATCGCTTAAAATAAGCGCAAACGATTCGAATGAAAGTTTTAATTAAATGTACAAGACTTCATGACTTGCAACACATAAACATAAACTTTTTACTAACACATAACAGAATCAAGCTTTCTATGTTATATATGTATATTCGCAACTCAGATCAACTTTCAATTCGGTACAGTTATTAATCAAGCTTATTACTTAGTACATAAATTACTTAAATTATATTAATATAACGATTGAATATTGCCAAAAAAATTTAGATCTTTGAGATATTGAATATTTTAAGTCCAATAGTCTTAATTATTTATTTCTATCAAACACTATAGTTTAGCGAATATTATTCTATAAAAATACAACAATAATTATATATAATATAATTTAAAAATTAATTACACTTTTGCAATTAAAAATATAAAAGATAAGAACAATGAAACCTCGCTTAACGAGCAAAATTAATTGTAAGAAAAATAACTCGCTAAACGAGCGACGTTTGGCATAACGAGTGATGATGAGAAGAGAAGTCCCGAATTGTGCGTCTACTACATCATTTTTAAAACTTGTGTACACATATTATGTGTATTTTTTAATATGTTTTACTATACGAGTAAAAATCCGGGAATTTTGGAACGGATTAAACTCGTTAAGCGAGGTTCCATTGTATATGGTTTTCCAAAATCTTTACATTTTGCTTTATACTTAAAAAATGTTACTTTTATTTTTTTTTTAATTTTAAAGGTTACGATATATATATCATTATAATTTATAGATTATTATATACTAGTAAACTTTTACTAATTCACATAAATCATTGCGAAGATCAATTGGTCTCCAACACGGTCGTAACGGTGATATTGCCTGATGCTGCAAATCTATATGAAGGGAGACGAATGAAAGGGCCACATCCCTTTTATCCGCACTTAATTAACGCAACGAAAGACTGTGGGCAAAATGAAATTTGCCCAAGGTGTAGAATAACGGTGGGAAAAGAAAAAGACAGAAAAGGAATGAAAAAAAAAACTTGAGGGAAATATATAAAACGAAGAAAAATGAGAGCAGAAGGAAGAGAGAGAGAGGGAGAATATATATATATCGACAGAGAAAGTCCCGTAAGTGTTTCAATAATCGTAAAAGGAAAGCGACACGTTTCGAATTGAGATAACGAAGAATGCCCTTGTTATTTCACTTGTTTTTTTTTCTTATACATCCTTCTTTATTTTTTCTCTTCTGCAATGCTCCCTTCGCTTGTTTTCCACTACCTACCGAAGAAACTCGGCAGGTTCAAAAAGTTTGACTGCTTTTTTATCTTTCTCCTCGGCAATCAAAGAAAGTGTGCTTCGACTGTTCGAGATATGAGCATGCCTCATAAATTTATGAAATCAATTTAGTTCCTCGATCGATACTGGAATGAATGTATGCAGTATATATTTCAGAATCTTTGTTTTCTACACTTTAATCATTTAAATCATTTTACGTAACTATAAATCTATTTTATATTGCTTTTAATTAATAAATCAATATAATTATTAAAATTATTAAAATTACTGAAATACTTTATATAAAAAATATTAATTTTTATACACAATATTTTTTTTTAAAACATTATAATTAAAAGTTCAAAACAACACCAAACTTTGCACTTCAACACAAACTCAATTTAAAAGTGAAATATATATCTTTTTATAAGTTCTTGACAAAAACCCATACTTTTCTATGAAACTCAATAATATTTTGATTAATTTATTTCAATATTCAATTTATATTTTCTCCTTTTTCTCCAAGTCTCGAAAGTGTTTAATAAATATTTGTTTTAATAGCATTAACTATAAGTGGATTGGTCTCTTGACGCCGACTTCCGCGTCTGACTTAAAATTAATCTATTTCCATGCAGAAATTGTATTATTTTGCTTTGCATTCCCTCGAAAATTAGTTTGCAAATAACTAGAGCTTTAATTTAACTATTATTAACTGTTTTATTTTATTTACATATGTAAGATATATAATTAAATTGCTGCTAAACTTTTAATTATTTTTTATTTATTTAATTTTATCTATGTTTGTGAAGATTTATATCTTTTAATTGTATATAAAAAATATCAGCGTTATTTATGAATATTGTGTTTAGGTCACTAATCCAATACATATTTGTAAAGTACAGTGTCATTTATTTTTTGAAAGTTTTTTATTTGATGAACATTTCCATTATTTGAAAATAAACAACAATAAATATTTTAAACTTACAGAAAAGTCAGTAGAAACAGATGGAGAACTCTTTTGTAGCTTATATAGAGAATATACAGAAAATAATTAAAATTATAACAAAAAGACTTAAAACGTATAAATTCTTTATATTTAGTGTATTGTTTTGTACACAAAAATATTCAGTTTTATAACTTGGTAAGCTAGAAAGTTTATTCAATTAATGTCAGACACAATAAAATATACTTAATGTTAGAACAATAACAATAATTAATAAATAAGTAAAGACAATAGAAGAAACTCAAGTAATTTATTATTCATTTTTATGTATGAGTTTAAACATATTTTTTTGTATGTTAATATTTTTTCAAGTATTTGTATATTAATTATTATACTCAAATATACGCTTCCATTATATTCATTGCATCGTCGGAATAGTAATCCTCGAAAGAAGATAGAAATGGTTGTCTCAATGGATAGATCGATTGCGAAGTTATAAATGTTCTCTCAAAAAAGCCTGGAGGTTGTTAGGACATGCGGGCAGGCTAATGATTATTTGCTTTCATACAATTTACTTTGTATCAATTTAGATTGATCTTTGTGGATTTTCTTTTATGAGATTGGTTTTGATATCCATTATTTAATTTAGAATTAAAAGCCATTTACCTTTTTCTTAACAGTCTCTTTAAATTTATTGATAAGTGTAGTCATAAATGTATATTTAGAATAATAAAACATTCAATGAGATATGAACTTAAATGACAGTTCTAATCAATGAGAATAAATTATAATTGTCTTCAATATATTTATTAAACTTGAATAACTAAATATATAATAAGACTTTGTTTATTATAATATAAAAATAAAATTATAAATGAGTTATATTTCAGGAGTTAATTAAAATTAATATAATTGAAAATGGAGGAATTATTATGTTACTAAAAATGTTTAGTAGAATTGACAAAGAAATTTTGAAAAGAGCGGTTTAATAAGAATCAAAATGGATATGCAAATTCGCAATATCTGTACGCAAATTTCTTTTGGGAATGAAAAGGTCCGCGAGCGGCATTTCGTTGAAGGAGATGAGAGCAGAGAAAAAAAATAATAATGCATCCCCGCAGCCCTAGTGACTCTGTAGCTCTCGTCTCATAAGAGGGCAATATTTCACGATATTCAGTCGAGAGGTAGACTAAATAGGCCATTCCTAGGCGCATAACACATACAGTGTACACACTTCCAGTAGTCGGAGGCAGTCGGAGACTTCAATACAAGCCACCAGTTTTGTAACGTCCGCCATAAAATATCTTTTATTCAGGAAGGAGCAACAACAGGGCGGACGGACCAACCGTCATCCGCACATTGAATCAATTGAATTAACGAAAAAAAAAATATAGCTTCAAAATATACGCACGTTTTGGAACATTCTTTTAATTATTTCAAATTACTGCGAAACTTAAGATTAAATAACGATACAAGTAAATCTACTTTTCTGATTGAGGAGGTAGTTAAAACTGTATATATATATATTGATATTAGTAGTACAGTAGAACCTCGCTTAACGAGTTTAATCCGTTCCAAAATTTCCGGATTTTTACTCGTATAGTGAAATAATCGTATAGTGAAATACGTTTTCCCATATAAACTAATGTAAAAAATATAACTTTTCAAATCTATGGTTCTTTTTATTCTTTGACTTTTTATTCGGAGACAAAAAACACAAATAACATGTCTGAATACAAGTTTGGAAATTTTGTGATCACAAACAACACTAAGATATAATTAGAATTACCACTAACACTAGGAACTGTTTTCCAATTCACACACGGTGAAGTGAATTTATATTTGTTCATATTACTTCTATCAATTCGAGGACTCGGTGGAGGTCTCTTTATAATTTTACTATTTGTTTATATAAAAAAGCGTACATAGTGTGTTTATATATTATAATAATGGTTCGACACAATACATTTGTGTTTTGCATTTACAGCAAACACAAATCATATTTGCAAATTAAAGTCCACTTTAAACAAAGATGACAAAGAAAATCGAAGATGGTTAATATATTCAAAAATACATGTAAAAATTATGTAGCTGCGCGCCTGCAGGGACTTCTCTTCCAATCGTCACTTGTTATGCGAAACAAGTTCTTTAAGCAAGTCATTTTTTTTAAGGTTGATATACTCATAAATAATTATAATTGAAAATATGCTTAAAAATATATGTCATTTATTTTTTCTTACTACTTAATACAAGGGTGTCAAACTAACTTGGGCCAAACAAACAAGGTTTAACTTTAAGTGGGTCGCAAAAATATCAATATTCATAGAAACGTAAGTTTGTTTCGAATAATACATTGCAAAAACCATATATAAAATAACAAGAAAAATTTAATGTTTACGTCCTGACACTTGATATCTCTTCTCTGCTACTATTTTCCTATTTCGGTAGAAATTTTGTTCGGAGTGATTACTTTGAAAACTGACCCAAGATTAACGTCTGATACTGTTTCTAACAGGAGACATATTTCCTTTCATAACTGAAAATAACTGCTCGCACCGATAAGTACTTTCAAACATGGAAATAATTTGTAAAATTTAGGCTCATCCACTTCAATAAATGTTGCCTTCAAATTTGAGACGCACTGAATCTCGATCTCCGCCATTTGCATATGGCTGAGTCTATATTTATTGAGAAAATCGAAGAAAACAAACAAAATTTGTCTTGGAAAAAATTAAAATCTTTAAATCTTGTTTTAAATTCAGTTCTAAGATTTGAAACTTTTTCTGCCTACTTTTGATACGATGCAGTATCATCTAAACTTGATTTGTTCATTTGTTCATTAGCATTTAATTTAATTATGTCAAAATTTAATTATGAGAAAATTCGACAGATTTTTCAACGCCACTATGACCAAAGAGAAAAGCGGAGCAGGCGGCAAAAAAAATATGTGATGTTTATGGACCCAATAGAACCCAATCAGAACTTTTTACTTCACCCAATATTTTAGATATTATTTATGCTTAAACACCTACTTGTGGTATATTCAAAATTAATGTACGCATTTTGTTTAATAATAGCAAAAAAAGAGTATAACTAAAAAACGTTTAGCGAATTCTACCTATCTTATTTTTATTCTGCTTCAGTTTGTTATTTTATTATGTATTATTGTATGTCGCAAAAATGTTCAAGCCGCCGCGAGTTTGATACACCTGACTTAAAATATAGTCAGTATCATATGATCATTGCAAAATACATAAATTCTCTGTAACAAATATTGTTAATTCTCTTAAAAAAATACATACATACGTATATACATAAAGAATAATAATTAATAATTCAAAAATATTGAAAAAAAAATCAATATTAAATTGTAAAAAAAAAATAAGTAGAAAAGAATTTTATCCAGTTCAACCAATACAATACGGAAATGTTGATGAATTAATAAATTTATTGAATAATGTTTTTCTCAAATATTTAGCAACGAAGACAATGAAAATGAAGATAAAATGTAAAAAGTTCCTGCTGAAAAAAATGTTGAAAACCAAAGATTTAAGTAGTTCCTGATTTAGAAAGAAGTGTTATTTTTAAGCGATGATCAGTGCAAAATAAAATAAATCCATATAGGCACATATTTTAATTAGTGATTTCACTCTGTATGTAAGTTGACTGATTATTTATTTTCTTTACGATGGAAAGTATCTTCATTCTGGCCGTACTAAGTTTACCTCTGAAACCGAAGTTTGATTTAACGAAGTCATTTCGTTAGACGTTAATTGAGGTATGACTGCTTTGTATGGAATATGTAATGAATAATCCTCTTTTACTGGCATTTTATAAAGTTCTACGACTAACATATATTTCATTATACCTAAAAAAATCATTTGTGGACAAATAACTGAAATAAAATGTTTTTATATAATGAATAATAAATTACTTGCCAATTTGACCTAAAATAATGTTTCCCATTCATATTACCAAGCCAGAGTTCAAATTAGGAAATTCCTTGTAAGGAGAGACGAAAAAACGGAGGCTTATCTTTAATTTATATAGGAAGGAAGAAATACGAGGGAAAAGAATATTCGATGAGGAAAGGAGAAGAGAAAAAGCACCCGAAGACAGACAAATCGGAATACAATAAATTTATTGGTTCTTAATCCTTTCGCAGGTCTCTACGTCGTGGGCGCTTCGCGTTTCCTTTCGCCCTCGTGCACGTATGATTTATTTCAGACGGTATTATCCCCTGCGAGGCTTTAATATATTAATTTCGCAGAATTTAAGAGTAGAATAATAATTTATACCTGCCTCATAGGCTTTGGAGAACACTCTAATTTATCGTTATCTTACAGTAAAAATGTTCGTCTTATTTTTATCAGGAAGAAAGTAGAAAATGTTTCCCACGATCACTCACAATCCATATAATTAATACGATTAAAAAGAATAACATTTTATATAAAAATATTATTAAATATATCTTCCAGAATCTTGAATTTCTTAATGAATATAATATAACATTTCGATATTTAATACAAGAACATTTCATATTATCCTTTATAAAATTAAACATTTTCATCGTAACTCAAAGAATAATGACCACTACTCGAAATATATTAATACAACTCTATAGAAGTTGTTATTATATAAAAATAATTTTCTTAATAATAATATACATAATTTGTTGCATTTGTTGTATGTATGGAAATATATATAAAAGCCAATTCAATTTATTGATCTGTAAGAAATAGGTTTTAAATTATCTTGATATAATTACATAATTGTGTGTAAGAAAAAGATGTCTTTTCTTGAAATAGTATTCAATTATAAATGAGTAAGATACAAAATTCCATAACAATAAAATTTAATTATTTATAAAAAAAATGATATTATTATTTAATGAATACAATTCAGTAAAGTGAAGTCATTAATGAAAAGTTTCCAAATTGGATTGGGATATTTTGCGGAGTCGGGAATCGATAGTACGCGCGACTAAGGAATTGCAATATTCCCCAAATACCCACTGCATTTGACATTTAATTTGGCTGTTATATTAATATGAAACCTGGGGGTGGATATGGGAGATTGGGGTTCGTACAAACTCGCCTCAAGACCTATCAATAAGACCTATATATATAACGTGGACGATCTGCGGGACGGCGAAAAATTTCCGATGTAATGAAAGCACCGTCTCTAGAAATAAAACTCGCCTTATTTGCTTAACTCAATTTCTTCTTCGTATATCTAAAGCGCTTTCCATTCTAAAATTTTATACTTTACTTCATAATTTATAAGTGTACAATTTAAGAATTTTATTTGTTCCAAAATAAGTGTCCAATTTCAAATTTAAAACAAATATAAAAACAAATTTAAAAACAAATATAAAAAGGGATATATGACGTGTATTTTCACAACTAAACAATAACATAAAATGGAAATTTGAAAATGAACACTTAATTTACTCATCATCAAAACTGCAATGTGGTATTATCTTGCTGGATTTTGATTTTGTTTGATTAATTTCTCTGTTAATTATTTGCATATAGACTTTTTGCGTATTTTTTGCAATGACGACTATAATAATTAACTTTAAACAAATTCTATTTTGAAAAAATGTCAAATTTCAGAGGGTTACTAGTCACTTTTACCAATTAAAATAAATAACTAAAATCAGGCACTTATTTCGGAAGGGAGTATTATTTAATCAAAATAAATTAAAAATATCTCATTTGCATATATGAGATATGCTTGAGAAGTAACGTAAGTAATTTAATTTAAGCATTAAACAAATAAAATATTTAAATCTGCTTCTCCCGGCACGAATATGATTTATATTGATTGCCCAAGTGTGTACTTCAAAAAGGGGTGTACTAGATTCTCCCTAGATACTCTGATAATGTTCGCCATTATTCATGATTTTCGTGCACAATAAAGTTTTGCCAACAAGAAATCGATAATATTTGAATAAATATAATATCAGAGAATTAAAATTAATTAAATACATATTACGAGAAAATACTGCGGACAATAGCCATTTGTATGTACATTTACATTAAATTGTTATTAATAATTTGTATATTAATAAATAATTAATGAAAAATATGAAGAAAAAAAGATTAACTGTTACTTTGTTTAAAATTACTAATTGAAAATATGTGTAGTTCATTTCTGATTTAGTTAAGGTAATATGTCTTTTGCAAATTATTGATCTTATTTTGAAAACAGTGTTTGATACAAACAGTCCAATGTACAATTAATGAAAATTATCAAGATCGTATTTTTGAAGCGGTAAACCGATTGTTGAAACAAGTCATATTTAATTTAAATAATTGATACCAGGAAATTATAAGTAAAAAGGATATTTATATATGTTGATATTATTATAATTGTTAAGTGGAGAAATGTTTGCTTAAATGAATATATTTTTATTTTGAATAGACAAACACATAGAGTAATATAATAATTTTATAAAATAGAAACTGCAATCTTACGAGGGATCTAATAAAAGTTCGCTAAGTTGGCTGGAAAAAACAAAATAAAAACAATTTTATTTAAAATTTCTATCCTTTTGTAATTTCTCTACATAATTTCCATTTATTTCAATACATTTCCTCAGTCAGTAGAGCCACTTTTCATGATCGTAATGTAAAAAATAGCGACGAAGTTTTCCTGTTTTCAGATTTCCCAACAAAATTTAGAAAACTTGTGGTAAGAAAGTTCCTGTGTACTACTTAGCAGTTACCCTCTGGCCAGTTTCGATTGAGATAGCAGCTACCACTTTTATCCTGGTAGAGTAAATCGACATTATCACTTTTGTTGCTGTTTTTTGTTGTGTTGCTTTAACTGGGATTTGCACCTACTGCGCTCCATACCATGGACTGCTGCTTCCTAAATTTTCAATTGTTTCCAAGAAATATTGGGTAAAACGTGCCTTTTTTGTCATTTAAAAATCGTGGAACACATCAAGAGGATTTCTTCGTGCAGTAAAGGGGATGATGTAATATTTGCGACAAAGCAATGTCATTCAAGCCCAGTTCATCAACTATAATTTCTTGTGTCACTCTTCCATCTTATAAACGATATTTTATATATACAAAATCGTTTCATGAATTAATGGTTGGTTTCTGGACCAGAAGTTTTGCTATAGCACGAAGTCGGACAATGCGAGCTATTGCTGTATTATATTTCATTATTTAATAAATATTTTGTTCAGCTAAAAAATAGGACTAATTTCCGTTGGTACAAATTTTACTTACAAAATATTGGACAACGATTGTAATTAATATTTTATGTAATCACGGCATACAATTTGAGATAATGTTTAGAAGAAAATTATGATACAGATTGTATACAGTTCTGACTACTAAATATCAGTCAAAACCACAAATGTAACAAATTAGCATGCAAAAGTAATTAACAGACCAATATCCGTTTGATCATGTATAATTATCTGCTGTTTTATTAACATTTATTTATTATTTCTCTTTGAAAATTGGATTTACATCAATCCCAGGCAACATTATATATATGCGGTTAAGAGTGAATTAATTTGTTTGTATCATTTCATGTGTAAATTATTTTCAGTATTCGTTTTATTTGATTAATTACATTATTATACACAATTAATTACGTGAATTAAAAAACAACTAAAAAATAATTTTAAATTAATAATGATTTACAGTACACATGAATTATATCTCATAATTTATTGTATTTAAACACTCCTTTTTTTTCAGTTATTAATAATAGTATGTTTATTATATTACAATTTTTCATATTACAACAATTTTGTTTTCTTTTCTGATTGAAGTATTTCTAAGACTTTTCAATCTGTTGTGATTATTATGTTCCTTACATTTAATTAATTCTGTTGATACACAACTACTTTTAAGTTTATTCATGATAATAATGATTTATTTCGACAATTGTACGTTAAATTAATTTTATTTCAAAATGTTTATTATTTATTAGATGAATTTGTCTTTTCTATTACTTAATGAACTCGTAAAAAATGCTAAGCTACATTTCGACAATCTATAAGATGATTAATTCATTAATTTTAGAAGTTTATAAATGCTGGAATACTACAAAATATTTAATTGCTCGTAATTTCTGCTTTCCAAAAGTCGTATCTTTAATACAGAACTAAATTTTTCAAACCAGTTTAGGCACCAATGTTCTGGTGCATTTTTCATTGACTTCTTCACATACATTTTTTCTAGCTTCAACAACATTCTCACCTTTTCGGTAATAAAATAGCAAAATATGCCCTATTTTTTACCTAAAAAAAGAACTGCACAAAATCATTTTTTATAAAAAAAAAACATTTGAGATGTAATTTGTCCGAATATGACAATATGGTTTAAAATGAGGTTAACTAAAAAAAATATATTTCATACCTCGAATATAAATTTCTCAATGAAATCTAAGGTGCTTTGGGGCAGCATTTAATTTTACCTTTTAAATAGAAGTACGCGCTTATATTTAGCTACGTGATTCTATAGAAATGTTGCTCAGTGCAACAAAAGCATTGAAATATTTTGATTTACAATGGAGGTCTAAAGCACAATATGCAGAAAAGCACCGAGCAATACAATATTACAAAAGCGACCGCTCAATTGCAAATGACGCAGTATATCAGCGTCAGGACAAAAATGCGAGCGTAATATCCTTCTTTGGATTTTCGGTGACAAAAAGCTACTGTAACAGCAGTATCACAAATAATGGCAAAAGGTAGAAAAACAAGAACAAAACTATAAAAATAGAGAGAGAGAGAGCAAGAGAGATAAAAAGGATAATGTTAACTGGGATCTATGGAGATATGTATTATGTAGATAAATAATAAACCATTGGTTTCCTTTGAAGTTACGAAGGCACAAAGCGCATAACGCACAAAACTGGCTTTAATTTATATCACTGGGGGCTGTCGAGTGATGAGGATTGATACGCGACCCGCTGAAGAATATTAAATCCGGACATAAATTCCCATCATACTCGTTGCATTATTAATCGGAACATTAACATATATTCCGTAGGTGTTCAAGCGGAACCGCCATCCTGAATAATTATATTATATTAATTTTAATTGCGTCCTCATTCGTCAACGGATAAAACGTTACTTCAGGAAGGATGCACCAAAAAAAGGCATGAAAAACAGAAGAATATATAGATGAAGAAAGAGACAAAGAAGAAAAGAGATGCAAGAAGAAAGGAGAGATAGATTAAAAACTGGGAATTTCATTATTGTTTGGATCCTCCCTGGACCATCCAGAAGCAGCAATCCACCCGAAACACCTCCACCCTGAACACATCTGAAGCGCAGTCGTGCATTAACGCAACCAAAACAAACGTCTTTGTTGTACCAACAAAGGAATCTTCGATACAAGTTCTTGCATTCCCCTGCTTTACGACTTAATTGTTCGTTTATGCACTCCGACGAAATTGGACTCAATTAAGACATGTACATTCGCCCCTCCGTTTCGTAACTAAATTGGTACGCAATATTTAAACCGCCAAATAGCTCATTACTCGAACTAAACTTTACAGCATTCTAGATGTTATTTCCCAACAAAACTTTAATTAAAACACAATTAATAATACAGTATCATAATCCTTTCCTTGACGATTAACAGATTGTTAAATTTTCACTGACTTTAAACTTATAATGAGAAAAAGAATATAATGAAGTTCATGTACCAATTATTTCTTAGTTTTTTACTACTCTTTTTTATTATATCGTTTAGTATTTATTTTTACACTATATTCCTGTGAACATTAAGTAAATCTTATGGCGGTTGACATTTGTTCTTGGTAAACTTTCCAATGGAAGTTTTTACCATTATTTTATTCTTTTTAATTTGTTGGTTGGCTGTCGTCTTATAGGTTAACTTCAGTAGTATATTGATGCTCTGCGATATACATTTTCGTTCGTATACCAATTGTTTAACATATTTGTAGAATATATAGATTTATATTTTAAGAATTTTAAAAATGCATCAAGACAATTTTCACTTTATATATCTAAATGACGTTTTTCACGGAAAATTCAGGGATCGTTTAAAATGGACTAGTTGCACTTTCATTTAATTGACATAATTTCAACGTCGTCGTCTTCCGTTCTATTTAAAATGCAGACGACGTTGATATTTAGGTCAAACGCTGATGGTTTCGCTGCAGTAATTTAATTGTCAATTAGCTAAGCCATCGTTAAACTAAGATTAATATTATTTATTGCCAAGATCTAATTCCACTTCTGATTGGTCACGCTGAGCTCGAGGTTACAGTATGTTATCCGCCAATAAAATCACTCTCCGCTTTCAACTAAAAGCTATGTTTCACAGATTGTTTGGAATTTATTTCACATAAGTTTAAATTATATATTTTATATTTGCTTGTGCATTATTACAATACAAACAAAAACATTACATATTATGTAGCCAAAATTGTATTTACAAAATTTAAGAAACAAAGGAATCCATAGACAACAACGTAAAAAATAAGTGTTGATGATGATGGAAATAATATGTCTTGTTGCAATACGAGTTACAAGAGGAAAAACTGTAGGTTTATAGAAATTGAAGCCATATCTAACAAATTTGGCTTAAAATACCAAAATATCTCACGACTCATTGTACCTTATTTATATGAGGAAATTTATAGGAATTTCCCACTCCTGTTAACATAATTGATTCCATACACGTTTGTAATGTTATAAAAATGTTATCAATAGTATTTCTCTCTAATTTATTAAATGCATCGTGAACACATTCAAACAATTCATCAATTGTGTTTGTCGATGCTTAATGTTGTAGTTATTATATAGAGTTGACCAAAACAAATCGAGAACGTTTAAATTGAATATTCCAATCATCAGTAGAACCGTGTTCTAATTTTTCTTTCTTCTTCATATACTGTAATAACTATTGCAAGTTATTGCGTTGTTCATTAGTCAATTGCTTTGATTTAGCATCTCTTCTTTATAAATTCACGTTATTTGAGTATTTTTTTTAATTTGAAATTACAGAGGTGACAATTAAATTTTCTTAAAAAAACTTGGTCTTCAAATTTCTACTTAACTCAAAAGCAATGATCATCAAATACGTTATGTTATTTAGCTATTAATGTAAACAATACAAATATAATGAGTATTGCCAATTGCTTTCGAAACTCTAGATAATCTAAGATTTTCTTTCAAATGTACATCATATTTTCGGACAGAATGAGTAATATTTATTTTCATCGTATGGTGGATGCGCCAAGTGTTTGTTCTTAAGCATTTGAGCTATGAACCTATAGAACCTGTTTTTGTGCGATTTTTTAATATATATGTATTCTTACGGCGTTTGCAACATTTTAATGTTTTCTATCAGTGTGCATATACAAAGCCTGTTAGTCGATTTTGAACCAATTCAACACAAGAAGATGCGCGTTTTGGATTAACACGAGTAGCAATGAATTATGTATGTGCATTTTGAAAATTTCTCCATATGTACAATGAGAAATTAAATGTTTTTAAAATGTTTCTATGTGTAGTTTAATTATTTATTTTGTTTGGATGCACTTTCTCATGTATTTGGTAAATATTTGACGTATTTTCTAAGTGCGCATATTTCTATCCACCGCTTAAAAAAGTTTATCTAATGTATTGTACAAAGTTATTTGTTATATGTAATAATTTATTTATGGGGTCTCTATCTACCGCACAAACAGGTTTTAACGAACACCTCGCATAACGAGTATTTCGCTTAACGAAATAAATTGTATGAAAATGACTCGCAAAATGGAACGCATTATCGTATATTACATTAGATTATATGGGAAAAATTGTTTCACTATACGAATAAAAATTCGGAAATTTTGGAACGAATTATACTCGTTAAGCGAAGTTCCACTGTATACATTTCAAACTCTTTGAAAGTAATTATAATGAAAATAAACCAGAATTTAACATACATTTTCAGAAACAAATTAATGGAAAATTCTAATACAAAAAAGAAAAAAAAAACATAATTATATTTCACTAAAAAAGAAGAGAAAATAATAAATATATCTATCGACCTTGGTCATTCTGCCCATTATGGAAATATATGTTCTAAATAAATCAAATATATCATAAAGCCGGGCGTTAAATCCTGCGGGAATGACTCTAGAATTAGACATCGTAAAATGACCATTATATTTTAATTATTCTATGAGGTTTTTAAATAATACATTTTATGAATTACTTATTATAAATATATTAATATGTCTTGGCTCTAATGATTTATCATCTCCGAAGTAAATATATTATTACATATTAATTGCTGCTGCATTTTATTCTCATAAATATGTAAGATATAAATAGGACACCGTGGGATCGTAGAGCAATATAAAATATGGAAATATTAATAAAACATAAATTTTAATTGAAAAACATAATCTACAAATTATTCATTACAAATACAGGCGTTGGTTGTTCAAATATATAAAAATTAGAATTTAGAAATGTTAATATAGAAGCGGTGGGCAAATGCGGCTATTTGTTGAGTAAAGTGCAAATCTTATTGAACATTAAAAACTAAGTGACATGGTGTGGCTTTTTAATATATGAAAATATAATATAGTGGAACTTCGCTAACGAGTGACGAGGAGAAGATATTAAGAGTTGTAAACAAGTCTATCGTGATTAGAGGTTTGACTATATATAGACCATATTTTTCTAATCTGTACATTGATCATAAATTGTATAATGATAAATGACACAAGCAGTCGTCGAGGTGAACGGAAGACGAGGTGAACCATAAATTTATAATATAAAAATTGATTGATGAATAGAAACGAAGAGTAGTTCAAAAACGCTTGAAAATCAGAATAATCTGTACAATGAAGAATTTTTGTATCAGAAATCTTATAATATAAGAAACAAATCAAAATCAGGACATAAGCAGTCGTCGATACGTGAAAATAAAAGAAAATATTCCATATTTTCAAATAAATATATAGAATTGGTATTCGACTGCAGTAAATTGATATATAAATAATATAAATGACCACAGACTGAAGCAGTATTAGGGATAGTCGATGACAGTGTAGGAAAAAGAGCACAAATGAATCCTTTAATTAATCTTTCGTTAATTTAAATATGTATGCCGATGATTGGTGATATACGAAGTGGATGCGTCGAAAACATCTCATGCATTTTCAATTCGGGTCTCTGCTAGAGCATCAGGGCATCATGATTGGTGCCAGTCGGAGGACACGGAAAAAGCCCGTAGTGATCCGGTTCCGGTCGCGAAAGGGTAATTTGCACGCGTTGACCGATTTTCATTAAATATTGAATGTCCGATGTGGAACAACAAAAGAGAAATCCCTTTTCGAAAATCCGATCATGCAGCCTCATCCCTTGCTCCTACATCGACGACGAAAACCCAACCCTTCGCTCTCTCGCATAGACAATTTTCTTTTATTTATGAAACGCCCCGCCGATAATCCCAGAGGCCCCAACAATAGTTTAATCCTCGACGTGCAGCTACCGAGAGAACACACGAAAAATACGAATTGAATTTAAGCGCAAACTTTTATTCAACGTAGAGGGGATCATTACATTATACGAAATTGCACCGAAAACGGTATTCATCGCGCTACAAACCCCCACCCCATCGGTCCTCTTCAACCCCTTCGCATGCATATCTTTCGCTTTTATGTTAGCACATTGACAATTCGCTTGAAAGCTAACCACACTCGGCGTATTTCTGTTTGTTTTATCAGACGACTTACATTTAGTTCTAAATTATTTATGAACTCATTACATTTATTTCACTACGAATGTTCAGAAACATTATTTATATTTAAAAATTTAAACTAATAAGTAAAACGTCTTAATACCATAATACATAAACTAATATTCTATCAAATATTGCAACTAAAGCCTGGTTTAACTTATTGACGCATAGTGTTATATTACAATTGCTGCATGATGGGACTTTGAGACACCAGGCATAAATATGAAGCGGGTCCCCCCAATACAGGAGTGATTTTCAATCATTTGTGAGCAATAAAGGAATCAATTCAACTACTGACATTCAACTACTGAACTGTTCAAAGAAAATGTAAGGACGGATTTAATTGACCATTACTTATATATAGTGGAACCTCGCTTAACGAGAATAACAAAATTTAACATAAGTGACTCGAGCGACGTTTCGCATAAGGAGTGATGAGGAGATAGATGTCAGATCTATCATAATGACATAAATGTATTTTTTTAAATATATTTAACCATCTTCGATTTTTTTGTCATCTTCGCATATGCAAATATAATTTGTGTTTGATTTTTTGCAAAACAAAAAAGTATTGTGTATAACCATTATTATAGTATATAAGCAAACTATGTACGCTTTTATAAATAAACACATATAAAAAATATAAAGAGACCATCACAAAGACCCCGGATCGATACAATTCCACTGTATATTACAGTCGAAAAATTTGACAAATTATAACTTAAATCGTCTCAGCAATGAATCGATTTTTTTATTTGTTTTTTCGTAGCATATGTACAAATTCTTACATAATTTAGAAACAATTTGACAAAAATCTCAAAAGGAAATTTGCGCAAGGATCTACGGTGGAAACATTAATTAACAAGAATGTGTCTACTACACAAAACAAAGCTATACAAAACCATTTTTATCGTCAGAGATTAGTAAAATGAAATTCAAACACTTACCACACTATATACACGAAGAAGTTGTGCATTGTATAATACTAAAAATAAACGATTTTTCACCGAAACACTTAAATTTTCTTCCAGTAATAATCGCCATATAAACTGTAAACAAGTATTACCCTAAATGTTAATGTTAGTGTACTTTCTGATCGAATGAAATGCACCAGTCTATCAAATTATGAGGCAGTTATTATAAAATAATAAATATATTATTATACACAAATTGTCACAAACTATAAATTGTATAACTTGTAACAGCTGCATTTTCGCCATATGAAAATATATTAACCTTTGTTTTATGTGATGTATTTTCACAAGCATATTAACGTCTGTTCAAAATAAAATCACATACATATTATTGATTAACAATATTAATATTATATAAGAATATATTTGTTACATTCTTTTAACCGTAAAACAATTAAACTATAATTTAATTATTTTATAACTAAAATTGTGAACTTATACTTTCTGAATCATATAAATAGGGTTTCATTACTTACATAACACCGAGTTTATATAACATTTTTTAATATTATTTTCATTTAGAACAATACATACATATATTGGAGATATATTCGAAGAAAGATAAATATAATTTGCAGAATATATTTAGATATGAATTAAAAAAAAGTTTATCAATGAATTGTTTTATTTATTAGAACATAACAATGTTGGTAATTAGTATTGTTACAATGTTCCACAAAATATATTATAATAATTATACAATAATTACAGATAAAAATAAGGCAGGCTGCGGTCAATAACCCTTTTTTTTTTTTTTTTATATTTTTATTTAACCTTATTTGTTATAATTTTATTCAAAACTTGCAAACACATTTTTAGTAGACATAATTACTATACATTATTCACGAAAATATTTATTTATATCAAAATTCGACAAAAATAAATAGTAAAAACTCTATTATTTTTTATCCCAAATTAATTGCAGTATATTTTTCACGGAAGCTGTTTGCAAATTGTCAAACGGGTTTCGAAATATGTGATGCATTTCAATCCCGTACGTTATTTTCATCCAAATATTCAACGAATATTATTTTTACTACATTCAAATGCAACAAAAAAAAATCTTGACATATATAACACATTAATTTTTATAAAACTTTTGTATAAAAAGTTTTATTTTTTTTTAGCATTATTTTTTAGCATAATTATTATTTATTGTATTTATATAACTATTTACAATTAATGTTTTACTTGCCACATATTGGAAAATGTTTATTTGAAATCCGGTAGTTTAATTTTAGAATTATTCCATAAATAAAGAACAAATTGTTTATTATAAAGAAGGAGAAAGTTATAGTAAATTGCGTAGAAGTTTTACCAATATGTAAAAAAAAAAACATGAGCAGTATATAATTGCAGAGGCAACAGCAGCAGTCATTTGGGCGAATGGTCATAGCAGAGGTAAAATAGAAAATATAAAGTGAATCGTAGAATTGGTATTCAGAGTGAAACAATCATTTACTACTACAAAGCCACCCGTCGTACTCCACAGTACGAATTGGATTCGCTGCAGTGCAAAGACAAAGCCCGGGACCAAATGGCCACCCTCCCAATCTCTTGCACTTGCTATTTCAACATACATTGCACGACATAATGAAATTTGCATACTTTTCCCCAACAATATTCTTACCTATTTATCTTATCATTTAATTAAATTTGTTGATTTTATTCTTTGTCATATAAAAGACATTTCAATGACGGATTTTTATGTAACATCAAATCAATCGATATTGAGATTTCAAATCTCATTTCATTTCAAATAACATTGAGTTAGTATAAAAAATGTGCTCATCACATTCAACGGATCAAATTACAAAATATATCAATATTTCGAAAGTAACAATATGAAATTTTATTCATCCAAACACCTTTATTATGGACTAACACAGAAAACCATTGCCGAATACTGAAGCGTTTCAAGCCACAAGACCTACCAAATCGTTTTTAGAATAAACAGTTCGTGAGTGCGTGTGCCTTCAATGTGAACACGTTAAGGTTGGTTACTTGACGTCTTTTATATTTTTTATTTTAATTATCACCATACCAATTTATTATTTTATGTAAAATAGATGGCTGAAAAATGATTTTTTTTTGTATATATATATAAAAAAATGATAGATACATCCGACATATTTATTTTCAAATAGTCCTATACAAATTAAAATGTACAAATTATGTATTTCTTTAATTTTCAATACAAATATTTTTATAACATAATTATTATACTTCAACTGTATGATTATGATAATACAGTATTATGAGATTTGAAATTATTTTTTCCATCACAACCTTTTTCAATATAAATTTCCTTAAAATGATAAATGGAATTTTTTTACATTATTTAATTTTCTACAAAAAAAAATTGATTACATTTAAATATCTTACTCACTTTTGTGACTTTAATCTGTTTGAATGATAGTAATATAAATCAAAGGGAGTAACTCACATTTGACAAGTTTCATAAAATATAAATAATCTATTATTATACATGAATAAATAGTAACGTTAAATGTTTTTGCAATTTTGGGAGATAAAACTCCATGAATATTAAAGGGAACATAAAAGGATAAGAAGAGGGAATCAAGGATGCACCCTTACAGACTAAATTGCGTCCATTTAGATCCGATGAAGAGACTTCGTTAATTTTACGAAAGTTCTGAAAATTTATTGCGTTGCAACTAAATGTCTTCCATGTCTGTAGAAGAAGAAGATAAATAAATAAAAAGATACGAGTGCTCATGTTTTGTTTACAGCGGGTAGTGCGAGCAGCATCTTTGGTTTGCTTTGGTTTCCTCCGGTCGTATTAAAATTCATAAAACGGACTGGAGCAAAAGTTGCACGGCTGGAACAAGAAATGCGGTAATATTTTAATGCGGCTTTTCCTTTTAAAAAGCGTCGAGGAAAGAAGAAATTCTATTTAAATGCGGCGCCGACTAATCACATCAATTGTTCGTCGCGCTCGAGAGGAGATTACAAATTATTTACATATTTCGCACGCGCGCTTTCCCGAAATGAGGGGAAATGCATTTCCCTCTTCTCAGCTCTCCCCAGTTTCCGACCGACGGCGCACTTAAAATTTAATTGGTCTGTTTCAGGTGCTGATGGATTAAAATCTCTCATCATAAGAGTCCCGCAAGTTGTAAAAAGCGGCGACACAGTTACACTTTCTTGCAATTATGATTTAGAAGAGGTCGCTCTGTACACCATTAAATGGTACAGGAACGACGTCGAGTTCTACAGATTTGTTCCGAAGGAGTCGCCGCCATCTCGAGCTTTCACCATGCCTCACATTCATGTTGACGTAAGTAATTATATAATTATTGCATTATTGTATGTGTTATAATTAAAACTAATTTTATTCAATTATTATAAGACTATGTAAATTTTTTGTTCCAAAATTACACTAATAAATATTAATTTTCTTTGGTGCTGGTAATTAGATAAGCTACGCTATTGCTCTATAGTTTTTTTTTATCTGAAAATTAAACTATTAGATATGTTTACTTATAAATACATTATAATAGTAGTTATTTAATAGGTATTAAAAAAATGTCATGCAGATTCTTATGGTTTTCAGAAATATACTTTGATTATCGCTAGATTCAGTTTTGGAACTACAAAGAAGTCGGCCCAAACAAAAACATATTTAGGGTACTAAAATTTTAAAATGTATCCTGTAGTCACTGAACTCCTCATGTCTAGGGCCCACGACACTCTCAATGTAAGCTACCAAATTGTCAGAACATTGATTTGGGCTACGTTATTCAAATTTGCGCAGGCCTTATTTTTATGAAGCCATAGAACGTTAATTTAAAAAAATCTATAGCAAGATTTCTCGTGAATTTAAAATCTAGAAGAAAGAAGTTTAAATTTGAAATACATTTTATTTTTTATAATTTTCATAATAAAAATGTTAATATTAATATTTTTCGGGGGAGACCAAAATTTGAATTACGACCACTGACTAAACTAATATCTTATTATATTTTATGTGCAATTTTGACGCATTATCAATTTTATAAACACAGATTACATAACAAATGAGGTACTGACCTATTTTTTTCATTATAATACTAATAAAATGAAAGGTTCTAAATACGAGCTGGAAATGTTAAATTTGAATTTGGTTGCTTCAATTAGTTATTACTATTACTAAAGAAAACATATCTTAAAAAAATATATGTGGATTAATTATTTATTATATTTACTTGTTATATTAAATAAATTATTTTTAGTTTATATCATAATTGTTTTATGGGTTGTTTCTTTCAAATATTTGGTAAAGAAATAAAGAAAAAGTTATAGCCAATGATCAAAAATAATTTGAACAAATTAAAGTTATAAAAAAATCTTACGTAAGTATCGAGATGGACTTGTTGGCCACCGCAGCGCGGCGTCTTGGCGTGCCCATTAAAAGTTATTGACTTGGAAATATGCTGCAAATGTGATTACGATAGCAACGAAGGCCATAATTTCCTCATGAGTAATAAGGATTCTTTCCGTTTCCGCTCTTGTACGGTTCGCGCAGCATAAAAATAAATTTTCCTTAAAGTTCGCAAATGTATGCAGACATGTTGATACAAGTTCTTGGCGAATGAAAAGTGTGTTGAATTAAATTTCTATTATAGATAGAGAAGCGATCGCGATATTTTTCAGTTGAAGCGGTGCGTGGATAATTCATAATAGAATTGTGAATAATGCATGAGGCGCGATAAAGTGTTTGTAATCTTTTCCTTTTCCAATGCAGATTGCCAAATCCGGACCCACCGAAGTCACTTTACGTGGGGTGCGAAAGGAACTCTCGGGCGACTACAAGTGTGAGGTCTCCGCCGATGCGCCCCTATTCCACACTGAAATTAAAATGGCTCATATGACCATTATTGGTATGATTGCTACCAGTTACAAACTCTACTCTACCTTGTGTTGTTTTGTTTGTCTTTGCAGAAGTCCCCAGTGGTTCACCCTCGTTGGAAATCGAGCCCAAAAAGGTGGAGGTCGGTAAGAGGATCGTGGCGATGTGCTCGACGACCGGTTCCACCCCTGCGGCCAACATAACGTGGTATATTAATGACGAATTGGTGAGTGAGCAACTTTGTGCATACATTTTTAAAGGATTTCCCCACGAAAGTATTCCTGAATGCGACGACGAAGATGACGAAAAAAAATATTTAAAAAAGAACATGCACGGCACGGGGACCGGAAATAAATTGTGGCCGAAACTTTGCTTACTAGCAAAACCCCATCCCTTACATTCCCGGTATTATTATTATTACGATTCCCATTAAAAGTTTCCCTCGGTTGTAACGAAAATCCGCCATGCATAATAATCACACCAATTCCATAATCACATTTTATTCCTCCTTCGCGCCTCGCCGCCCTTCTAGCCAAAATCTCTAACATAGCCCATAGCAAAACTCGCACCCCAATCCTGTTGTTTGCCCAATTTGACGATACTCCGCTGCTATGTCTCCGACTCAATTAAAAATATTTACGAAGTGTATAGCGCTAAATGATCTCTGTATCAGACAAAACTACGTAGTTGTTGTGAGTATAAAATTCAATTTAAATAAGTAATTCCCTCTGTCCGAAAATATGGTATACATTTGAAAGAAAATATTAGATTATCTAGAGCTGTGGTTCCCAAACTTGTTTGGCCTACCGCCCCCTTAAAATTATTCATTTTTATGACATTATAAACGTGTATGAAATCAATTACATTAACAGGAGGAGCACTTTGAAATCACCATAAACATCAATACTTTAAATAAATAATTGTCATTAATTATTTATATAATTTGAACATTTTCAGATAGATCTAAACATTTTTCAGATACCTCTAAACAATATAATTTTAGTAAGATTGTTGTATATGAAGAAATGGAGCCTTCTTCATATACAACAATTGTAAAAATAAAATATAGGCATATCATTTTGTTTTGTATTTAGATTAACTAAAAATAATTTAAGTAACATTAAATCGTTCTTGATTATCACTGAAGCATTGATACATTTAATCCTTAAAGTCTTTGTGATACACAAGTAAAAAATATTGTGTATTTATTGAAATATACCAATGTAAATATTGTAAACTTTGCAATATTTTCTTTGCAAAGCTTTAGTAAACATATATTCGCTTATACATTTGTGTAATATGCTTATAAAAAATATTTTGTAAATTCACATTGTATATAATAGAATACATACACAAACCAATAAGATCACTTTTTTATATACAGGGACGATACGGTCAGAATACATTTAAAAAATTAACGGGACTAGTGCGATTTTATGGGCTAAAATGATTATTGCAATTATTTCTATGAAACTTTAACAAAAGTTAATGTTACTAAACTATATAAATCGAACTCAAAAAATATATTTTCAGTTATGTTATGAAATTGTTGTTTTAATGATGATTAGAGTAAACACCAAAACAAACTTCAAAAACATGAAATTAAACAACTAAATTCTACATTCACAAGGACTAAATCAACTAAACTTCATACAATTGAGTTATATATATATAAAATCGCAAACTTAGTGGATTTGCGTTTATTGCGACTATAAAACAATGTATACTATTATAGTCATATATCAAATCTGGCTTTCCAGTTTTTACTTTGTAATGTCTCAAAGAACTCAAGCTCGCAAAAAGCCACAAAAAAACAATAACATAACATAACCTGTAACATCAATTTCACATTAATAAAGAACTTTAAAACAAAAACAAACAAGTTTTTACTTTTGAGAAGATACGCGCATTGTTTTTGTTTCAACTATAATAGATCCTCTATAAAATATCTTCAATAATTTTCCAATTATATCTCTATATTTAATTGATTTTTGTACTGCATCAAAACATTTGCTTGAAAATACAAGAGTACAAAATATATTTCTTATGTATCAAAATGCTCTGCTTCTTTGACTTAGTATTTTTTTGGAATTGTTAACAAATTTTAACTCAATAAGAAAGGGCTATTTTATCAAAATTATTATTTATTATCGTTGGATTACTATAAATAGTATTATTACTATAAGCTTCGTGTATTTTTCTCTTTAAATATGATAAATATAAAAAAAAATATTTCATGGAAATTTTGATAATATTTATATAACATTGATGCCTTTCTACACTTAGACTTATACATTAGAGATATATATAACAACACCAGAAATTCTGATAATTTTTTTTAAATATGTCCGAAATTAACAAGCAAGAAAACACGAAGTAAAACAACATTATTAGATAAAACAGTAAGTAGTGCTTGTGGAATATAAATGGTTCGATACCTTTTTCATGTACGAAGTGATTGCATTTTCTCATCTCATTCAAGAACATAGACTATCTTGTTTATTTAAGATGCCGCTTTTATGTCTGTCATATTTCCCATCTAATGCCTCCCACGTCATTTGTCTTCAACTTTGTATAAAACCATCTTTTGATCAATAACACAAAAACATGTAGTCTTCTCCGAAATTTGAATGCAAACATTGTAAAATATATTCTGTTTTAGATAGTAGTTTAGTAGTATTCTGTAGTAGGTTTAAAATCAATGTTGTTTTAACAGTTAAAATGCACGCATCAAACTCATTGCGTCCAATATAAATGCATTGCATTGTATGTTTGATATCTGTATTATTCTATTATTATCACTATCCAATTTGATGTACCCGTTGACTATTATTTTGTAGCTTTTTAAATGATAATAATATTTATTATAATATTTTTTATAAAAAAAAAACTACATGAACAAAAGGCAATTAAACAAAGAGCGCTTTATGCCCTACCTTTTTCATTACGGTATTTTCCTTTTTATGTTCATCAAATATCTATAACTTCAAATGATGCATCCGACATATACATGTTTCATAGAAAATAATTTATGTTATTAAAAATGAATGAAGGAAGGCAATTTAAAACGCTGTTATTTTTAGAATGCGTAGAATTAATAATCTTTCTACCAGTGCATTCAATATTTTCTTTGCCTTCACTCGGCTAAGGCAAACATTTCCCCTATCAAATCCGGATTGAATTGATTTCGAAATATCGATCCCTGTTTTCACTTAGACGTAATCCAAAGTGAAATATGTCCATCTCCGATTTGTGTTTATGTTCTTCGATATTTTTTCAACGGATTAAAACTGAGTATGTTTGTTTCATTTTCCTTTTTGCAGGTGACCCCGCACAATGATGATGTAAAAATATTTCCCACAAGGCACGAACCGGAGATTGATGATGCAGATCTTCAAACGTCCAAGTCCCGCATCGAAATCATTGCAAATAAGTCTTACTTTATTACGGGACCGATGATCCTTAAATGCGAAGCGACAATCTACTCTGCTTGGAACAGATACACTGATGGCTTTATCAGGGATGAAACACCGTTGCTGGCACCGGTCCTCCTCTCCACATCATCGCAGACCCACGACGACGACAATTTTGGTAATGATCCCGAATATCATTATAGGCGTTTAACAATTCGGTCGATACTCTCAGCCTGTCGAATGTGTGTAATGCAGAGTTCGTTCTCTTCAACTGTGTGTATCTCGTGTATGTGTGAGTGCGTGTTTGTGCGATTGCGAGTGAGAGAATGGAGAGCTGATTTGGGTGTTTGGTTTTGCAGCCCGGCTTGTTTTGTGTGTTTCGATTAATTGTGGTTATTGTTTTTGCAGATATTTTCGGGCACAACGGATCTCCAGTGCGGTTGGACCGGATGGTTTTGAACGTTCTGATTGCGCTGCAGCTCCTCTTGTTTAGGTAATGATCATGCCGCGGGACTCGAACGAATTATTTGTGCCTAAATAACTAAGCGATGAAATACAGATTGAAACAAACCAAACTATATAAAAAAAAACACGCACACATATAAGAAATAGACAATTCGAGAAACTGATGACATGCGTATATCTGATTTTACCACAACACATGTAAATTTTCAGTTTCCACTACTCATCTAATTACATATACATACATATGCTACCAATGGCTTTTGTGTGCAGAGATTGGGTTCGACATTATTCTGGAAATTTATTTCACTCTTTGTTGTTGCTGCATATGTTGCAGAACGGTTGGGTCGATTTAGTTAAGTGATCAGCAGGTTGGTGAATGTAACGAAAGGGAAAAGGTTCCATCGCCGTTCGGTTCTCTCCTCATTGGTCCACTTCTCTGTCCCTTTTTGAGGACAATACGCTCGGAAGCGTTCACAAAACAAAACGATTTGTATGGACTGTCATGCGTTTGACACGCTTCGCTTTAAATTCCCTTGTTATTAAACGATGTCATTTATAATATTCCCCGACAATAAAGCCGGGCGCAGGAGGCAAGAGAAAGAAGAAAGAGGGCGCGCGAGGGGTGCGCGAGAGACGAACAACAACAAAAAAAGAGAAGAAAATGTGTTTGTGTGTGACCGTCGTCTATATATAGATGTAAAGATGTATGTATCTGTGTGTGTATTATCGAAACAAAGAAAGGAATCACGGACGAAGAAAAATGCTTTGTATCGGAGAACCATCGTGTCAATTCTGCAAATACAATTGAAAATCATAAACAGAGCACCACCATCACCGATACCATTGCCCACCAGATACATGTATTTACTTCTGACCGCTCGTTTATTTGTACTTTTCGCTTTAATTTACAAAAATTGATTGCTTTGCTGTTAATTAAATTTGCTTTATTAATTCAGCGCATTTGCAGCCGACACGCGGCGAAACCAATATTTAATCGAAACGTGGCTCGATACATCATTTTTCATGTTGCGAATATAATTCACAATGTTTTTTAATAGTTAAACCGCTGCTGTTGTTAGTACGCAAATGCAAGATAAATCTTTCAGCAGTATTTGTTTGGAAATCGAAGAAATTTATTTTTTTCATATCCGAATAAACACAAAGGAATTATGCGAGCAGAGGAAAGGATTGATCCGATTTTAATGTTTTGTTAGCAAATTTATTTAAAACAAAAATGTATAATAATTATTGAGTTAATTTAATGCGTAAACGATAGTTTGTTATTTTAATTTGGTGGAAGAGAAGATAATTTTAATTAAGAACAAACATATTTGTTTATAAACATGGTTGTAATAAAATTTATAAGCTGGGCTTAATCTGTAAATGTTCTATTTGATTTATTTTTATATGTCTAAAATATGACAATTTGTTACCAATTTGCAACGTATCGGCCTAATTAACATTCAATATTAATATTATGTATCACACAGCTGCATTTGGCCCAACTCAAAACAAACGTTGGTAATATTTTCCCAGTTATAATTCATATTAGTTTCATATTAATTTGCTCGAAAATTTCTTTATAAAACTGCAATTATTTATAAAGTAAATGCTTACGGGCGGTATAATACAGTTTATTGACACTTCGTATTCGTAATACGAACTATACGGTTTATAAATCTCTGCGCACAAAAACATTATTTTAAAATCAATTATAAATGGCAATAATTCAAAATATATATGTTATTAACATAATCTAATTTTAAATACAACCTAATGATAATGAAGAACCTTTGTAAAGCAAAGCGACGTTTTTATTTTCTGAATGTGTATTGTTTATTGTAAATAGCAATTCGGTAGAAGGAATTATTGATGTTGGAATCTATATATTTTCCATCTGAATGTTAAAAAGAAACTGTTTTCCAATTACTTTTCAATCGTAAACTTAAACAAATAATAAAAAAAACATGTATAGAGGACGCTTAATGATTGTAAAGAGATTAACAAAAAAAACATAACATGAAAATAAAACAATATGTGATTTTAGATTATAAACATAAAAAAATAATGAAGTAATATTATTGATTTTAACTGATTATATAATATTTAATAATTGTTTCATTGAACAATAAAGTGAATGGTATGTAATGGAATCTGGTTTTATTTATTTATGATATTTTAATTGAAATGGACGCAATCAGGTAAGTAATTATTTTAATAATTTCGTTCGCAATTATTATTATTTATTTAATTTATATTATAATAATATTTTTTGCAATTATAATTAAAAATTTTGCACGTAAAAAAATTCAATTTACAGTGGTGCCTCACACAACGAACTTAATTCGTTCCAGGAGCAAGTT
>NW_017098199.1:0-4231 GCF_001412225.1 Nicrophorus vespilloides
ATCACACCCTGTAATATGTATGTAAGCTAACATAATAAATTCTAACCATCCACCATACGTGATTTTTAGAATTCTAAACATTTTACAGCTGCGTAGAGTTAATTGTAAACTTTGTGTTTTATTATAGATAAGGTAAGGTATTATGCAATCAATTTGCGTTCGTATGGTGGTGGTGCATCATAATATTGATTTGGTAATTAGGTGGCGGCGAGGTTAGGGAAAGCACGGATCGACTTGGAAATGGGTTTATGATCTAGTTGTCGATGTGGGCTTGCGGATGGCGCACGTGCCATCCATCACAGGACGTCGACTGCATTATGCGATCCTTATCGCCTAAATGGACACGGTAATTATTGCCTAATAGCACGAGAACAGCGTGCATTTCACATGCGGCTGCAGCAACTAATCGACAATACAACAACAACCGTCCGTCCCATCCCGAACAACGTACACGTACTATCTACTACCTACGTACATATGTACGTACTAGGATTACTCAATCTCGAATTTTTTTTTGATCCCCAGGACTCGAGACAACTGTTTAACTCTTAGTAATCAGACGGTATTTTTATGTCACTATTTAAATTGTAAAGACACGTAAATACCAATAAGTATTTATACGATAATTCCCGGCTATCGAGACTATAAAATTCCCGGGAAATTTGTCCCGATTCATCAACCCTAGTACGTACGTAAACACTCCTGCTGCATTAGCTTGTATCTCTGATTATCCAGGATACTACACTACGATGACCATCAAGAACAGCAGCCAAAGAAACACAAATCATCTACGGATTTCTTAGTCTGCCGGGCACGTGCATAAGTTATTGGTCGTCGTCCGTCCTGCTCCATCCTTTTTCCCTTACGTATCATCCTGCTGACTGGTCAATGAGATGCAAACGGCCGTCTGCCATGTGGACAAAAAGCATCGCGCCGTGTGTACTTCCAGATTAAACTGAAACTGCTACTTATTTTTGGCTTATCTCGAAGTTTAAGGGATGCGCGCACCAAAAAAAAAAAGGTTTAATGCGTAGATAAGTGAATAAATTAGGGAAATCCTTGCCTGCTCTACTCTCTTCAGGAGTGCCGCCCGATAACGCGCTGTTTCCTTAATCGCTGCGTTGAGCATCGTAACGCTTCTGCATTATTCTCTTTTTTATTCTGTCTGTCTTCTCTCGCTCTTCATTCTCAGCATACTTGAATTTATATTTCAGCTTCCTAATCGTGTTTATAACATGATCGTTCCCCGCCGAGAAATTAACCAAGATTATCCTCTAAACTTTTTACACACTTATTATTACCACACCAACACTTCTCATCACATTCTAAATTTCTTAATTTACTTTATAAAAACGCAATAATTCAAATATTAGTTTTATATTATAATAATCATCAAATAAACATTGTGGATGCGAATTTTTAAATATTTTAAAACTAATTATAGAAACACAATTAATATCAAATACAGACATCATTTAAGATTAATTACGTTCTAGAAATTAAATTTAAACTATGATATTTCTCTTGAAAAAAATTAGCAAAAGTTAAAATTTTGATGTTAAATATATTATGTAGATTAGATTCACTAAAATTGAATTGGAAAATACAACTTGTAGTAAAAAAATAACAAAAGTTGTTTGTTTTAAATTAATAATCTTTAGTTTACTAACTGAAAATGGGTTGGGAAAATGTTATAGAATTGATATAGACATAAAATTGTATATATATTTTGTAGATTCAATCTAAATATTGTTAATTAATGTTCTAAAATTTACTTTATAAACACGCAATAATTCAATATGATTACTTTCTTCTTGTATTAGTTTTATATATAATAATTATGTAATTACATAATAAAAATAATAATCATCAAACAAATATTGTGGATGCAAATTTTTAAATATTTAACCACTAATTATTGAAACACAATTAATATCAAATACAGACATAATTTAAGATTAATTACGTTCTAGAAATTAAATTTTAACTATGATATTTTTCTTGAAATTAGCAAAAGTTAAAATTTAGATGATAAATATTTCTATATAAACAGTTGCAGTTTAAATATTATGTAGATTAGATTCACTAAAATTGAATTGGAAAATACAAGTTTTAGAAATGTAAGTAATTGTAGTAAAAAATAACAAAAGTTGTTTGTTTTAAATTAATAATTTTTAGTTTACTAACTGAAAATGGGTTGGGAAAATGTTATAGAATTGATATAGACATAAAATTGTATATATATTTTGTAGATTCAATCTAAATATTGTTAATTAATGTTCTAAAATAATAATAATGTTCTAAAATTTACTTTATAAAAACGCAATAGTTAAATATGATTATTTCCTTCTTGTATTAGTTTTATATATAATAATTATGTAATTACATAATAAAAATAATAATCATCAAACAAATATTGTGGATGCAAATTTTTAAATATTTAACCACTAATTATTGAAACACAATTAATATCAAATACAGACATAATTTAAGATTAATTACGTTCTAGAAATTAAATTTTAACTATGATATTTTTCTTGAAATTAGCAAAAGTTAAAATTTAGATGATAAATATTTCTATATAAACAGTTGCAGTTTAAATATTATGTAGATTAGATTCACTAAAATTGAATTGGAAAATACAAGTTTTAGAAATGTAAGTAATTGTAGTAAAAAATAACAAAAGTTGTTTGTTTTAAATTAATAATTTTTAGTTTACTAACTGAAAATGGGTTGGGAAAATGTTATAGAATTGATATAGACATAAAATTGTATATATATATTGTAGATTCAATCTAAATATTATTAATTAATGTTCTAAAATAATAATATTCATGTCTACAATAAATAGAAATGTGTTTGAAACTACAGAGTTTCTCATTTAAATATCAACGTGAAGCAGGAGGGTAGGTCGATCAATGCACATGAATGCAAATAGACGGACCACGCTTAATTATTCCGGAGAATCGGAACTAAATACAAATGAAATTCATTTCGGAGTGTGTTGATATATTTAAATTCTGTATGCAAATGTCGGCGAGAATTGGAGGGAGAGAGAGAGAATTCGTGAAGCGTCGCGTCGTTAAACTGTATTTTAAAATGAAACCGCGAAATACCGTCGTTTGCCTACATTCGTTATCAAAGGAACAAAAGCATATTCTTAGCATTGATGAATCTATAATTATGCAAACTACACAGTGTGGAGTAGATGAAATATACATAGTGAAATATATAATGAAATGTTGGAAAACCTCGCATAGTGCGGTTTCGTTAATATCCCGGATTATTTGAAACCGCATATAAGCTAAAACAAAAAGAGACTTGAAGGAGAAAATCGATAATTTAACTACTTTAGTAGTTTTTTTCTTCAAAAATAAAATTATGAAAAATTAACAGTGTTTTCACATTTTATTAAGTTTTTCGGAAACTATAATAGTTTGAATGGATTCAAAAGATGCATATGAAAACTAGATATTAGGGGAATGTAGTAAGTATTCAAATATTGCTGTGGTTGCATCCGCTTAGCTGTAATTCAAATTTTAGGAATTTTCTCGGAAACAAAGATATATTAGATTCAAAAGGTGCACATGAAAGTTGGATATTTGTGGAATGTGATGAGTATTCAAAATTTTGCTCTGGTTGAAACCATTTGTTTGTAATTCGCGCAAAGTTGAATAAATGAGAAATTAAAGCTCGAAAAAGCAGTAACTTTACATTTTGTTGATTTTCTTGGAAACAGTAATAGATAGATATTAATCCAAAAATGCATTTGAAAATTGGATATATGAGGAATTCTAATTTTTGTCTGTAATTTGCGTTAAAAGTTGAGTAAATGAGATATTAAAGCTGGAAAAAGCAGTAAATTTACATTTTGGTGATTTTCTTGGAAACTGTAATAGATAGATTTGAATTCAAAAATGCATTTGAAAGTTGAATATTTGGGGAATTCTAATTTTTGTCTGTAATTCGCGCTCAAAGTTGAGTAAATGAGAAATTAAAGCTGGAAAAAGAGTACATTACATTTTGGTGATTTTCTTGGAAACTGTAATAGATAGATTTGAATCCAAAAATGCATTTGAAAGTTAGATATTTGGGGAATTCTAATTTTTGTCTGTAATTCGCGCTAAAAGTTGAGTAAATGAGAAATTAAAGCTGGAAAAAGCAGTAATTTACATTTTGTTGATTTTCTTGGAAACTGTAATAGATAAATTTGAATTCAAAAATGCATTTG
>NW_017098200.1:0-13561 GCF_001412225.1 Nicrophorus vespilloides
ATTACAGGCAAACCCCTAAACCCACTGTAATATTTCGATACTTGCTAGATTCCCCAAACATTCAGCTTTTATATGTATATATTGCAATGTATCACAGGAATGTATCTATTCTTTAGCAGATATTTGGATAATTGCTCACTGCTAGTAAAATTCGCGCTTCCCTTTAGACTAGTCCACGCCTCCCCAGGCGCGCATCATAGTTTGGAAAACGCTCATATTAAGTGTTTCATATTAAGAACAGGCCGGATGCAGCATAATAAACAAATTATGATGTAACAGTAAAAAAACTTTTCGAAACTAAGTTCGTTAACAGTAATTTGGCTTTAATTTATACTGGAGGCGTGCGAGGCAACGAAATTAATGTCGATCCTGCGGAGGGGTGAGTCCTGCGAAACTCATCAAAATATGTGGGCTTCGTTCAGATACATAACGTATACAAAGAACGAAAAAAACAGAAGAGAAACTGTCAGCGCACGCATGATACACATTATGTTAAATAGTTTGGAGAAGGCCTCGACATCTGCACCGGATCGATTTTTGCATTAACAATTTTCATATTCCCCAAATAGAAATTGCCCATACACATTTAGATGCGAATATTTCATATATAGCCAAGTTTCGAGGGGCAGTTTTTTTTTTTGTAATTTTGTTGCTACTTCACTATTGCTCTCTCCTCGATGCAATGTCGAGGAGAGAGCTGGCACCGAGTGGACCACTCAAAAGGAAAATTTTCGTACTCTGCGTGCGGCCAAGAAAAAAAAATGTTATATGAGCATGTTTGACGGGAAGAATCAATATCGCAAGACGCAAATATTTACTTTGTTTCCTTTGAGGCAAAATTGAAATATCAATAAAAAAAAAATAGTTTTGAATTATACTTTATTTTTCCTCTATCGATTAAATAAGGGACACAAAATAAGTTGGGAAGTTTACTTTTTTTTATTAATGATATTATTAGAATTAATTACGTTTATAATCATACAAATTATATTGAAAAAAATACATAAAAACTTTGGACGAAAATATTTACAACAAATATAAAGACTTTTTTTATACAAAATAAGTTTTAAGTGAACAATACTAGATATAAGATTGATATAGAAACAAATGCAAGATTAAAATTTGAATTTTTTTAGAGAAGTCAACCTTTTATATAAAAATAGGCGCGAAATTTAAATCTGGTATTTTTTTTTAAATAATGCTATTAAATATTTGGACAAATCCTCGTCTCTATTGGTAAAAAACTAGCCTCAAGAGAGGATTGTAAAAATGAAACTGGTCAATTTTTTTTTATCAATAGAGACGAGGATTTCTTCGATCGCAAAATTATGAAATTGCCTTCAAAATGGACAAAAGTTATCGAACAAAACGTCGCATATTTGATCTAAATACGAAAATTCTAACTTTGTTAATTTCATCGTCGAAATAAAGAGAAAAAAAGGCTCAGAACTCTTATTGTACTTGTATTATTGCTGTATTCAAATTAGTATTTAAAAGATTCGTATAAAAATGTTGTTGTCGCGGGGAAAATGGGAATATTTTTCATTAAATTTTCATCCATTGAGTTGGAATTCGTTGGTCCGGATTGTCGACAATTTCGAGCCGCGTTTAATACACCGAACGACCAATAAACGGCGTCATTTCATCTGCATGTCGAAGTTTGTTTGAAACCGAAAATTTGGATGAAATTAAAATCTGCATAATCAAGTTTTGTACACTGTTGCGCAAACAAACGACTGCGAGTCTCTTCTTCGTTCTTAGAAGACAGGTCGACTTTTACGAAAAATAATTAAATTTCCGACGATGAAATAATTATAATGCGTTTCCTCCGCTTCCGCAACATAACCCCCCCAACTCGAAGTCCTGGAACCCCAATTCACTCCATCCGCAAGTCGGAGCAATTATTTTTTGAAAGGATTAAAGCAATATTTTCGCAGCGCTTTAAATAAAGATTTAAAAGGGCTTTTCGGCCCTAAACTTTATGAATTATTCCGGCAGGGCGGACTCTGTCTCTGTCTGTCTCGCTCTATATATTAAAGCTTCTCTATGTTTTTTTTTATCCCTTCTCTCTCTCTTTCTCCCATTTTAACCCCGCTTTCAGAGGGAGAGAAAGACAGAGGTGGAACTAAAAAAAAAAGACGAGCCCAACAAACACACACAATGCACACACACACACAAAACCCGAAACCGTTTTGAATATAAATTGCTTCGTATTATTTCCACCGCATCGGCGACGCGAAACTTTCTTTCACTCTTTCTCTACTCCATTCCCTCCCCTCTAACAAAAAAAAATAAACAAAGCGCGAAAAGCTTCTTTACGTAATTGATACAATATTGAACTTTTCCTCCTCCTATTCTTGCTGCAGCAGAAAAAAAAATGCAGAGGGAGAATAAGGAAAAAGTATAATAAACCTGGGGGAGTCGGCTTTTCTATGGAAATTATTCGGCATTGTTCTGATCCTTTCGGCCGTTTTGTTCTTCTCATCCATTTAATTCTCTGCGAATTAGGGCATTGAACGAATTTGCAACAAAACAACAAAAAAAAAAACCTGAAACTGAAATTTGCGCAACCGGAATGAACACGAATTTCGCTACGCGGAAAAAAATACGTATGAAAATCTGTTGTTACGAAATTTTTGCACAAAAATTCGCTTTGGCGATCAAAGTAATTTACACAAAAGCACTGCTGCATGTGAGATTCCACATCCTATGTAATTAACTATTAAATTTCGATAAACTAAAAACAAATTTGAAATGTGTTATTTGATTGAGAAGAAATTTCCATATTTTTGTGATACATTTTTAATGATACAGAAGAAATGAAGCGGAGAAAGAAAATATGGGATTTTCAAAATGAGAGTGTGGATATTACATGCGAAATAAAATGAATTTATGTGAGAGCAAACCGTTTTATTTTCATATATATATATATAAATAATGAAAAGGGAGAAGGGTAAAAACCTAAAATATTACGAAAACTATGCAAATGCGTCCTTTCGTTTCATTACGAATTCCATCAAGTAATTTTTGTTGCGCCAAAAGCATAAATCTACATTTTCCTGCGGAACGATTCCAAAACGTCTGCAGGATTCGACGACAGTTCAATTTATATTTATATACATATATATTAGTGTGTTCGGTCCATTTCAGACAAAGATTTGTGGCGCCAAAACGGAAGACGTGAGAGGCGCCGCATTTCCACCTGCAAACAAAGATATTACTACCCTCGGGAAGGGTGGAAGGGCGTCAAAGCAAATATCCTGCACGCAACGGCTGGCTTTGGGGGTGCATACTTGAGTTGGCCTGAGTGAATTGCATGTGGAAAAACGGCAGGGAGAGGAGAAAAAAAATAGACGAAGAAAAAGAAGCGTATAGTAAATTGTACGAAATTCACCCTCATTCCGTGTAACATGTGCAGGTAACGGGAACCCAAATATTTCCATCACCGTCGCCGCCACCCTCTCATCTGAACCGCTGAAAAAAAAAACAAAATGCACACAATTAGAATATTTCAGCGTGTCACTTCAGGAATTTTATTTCAAAATTCGAAGCTAATTGAAACGTTAACAAGAAGTATTTAGTTTCCTTTCATTAAAGTTTAGTTTTTCTTTAGTTACATGTCAATGTCAAACAGATGTCAAAGTTTGACGTTTCGTGTACGTAACAGTTTGACGTTTGGTGTATGTAACACAAACGTCAAACTTTGACATTGACATGTAACCTTGAAAAACAATCAATTTTAGGATTATAATTTCTTTACCTTAAGAATAAGATTTCACTTGCATTTTCGTTACGAAATAATGAGGAGAAAAAGTACTACAGTGATAATGAACGGGCGATTCCTTCCAAACTATAATTTCTTGTTAACTAACTTTCCTCGCAATCCAATTGCAGAAGTTTGTGCGCAGTTTTGGCGAAATTACCGAGCCCAAATTGTAAACGTCTAAATCGGATAAGTTTCATTCAATTTTTTTTTTGTCTTCTGTTCGTAAACCGAATCCGACTGTACTTTAATGAACAAAACCCTTGTCTCCAGTAATTAAGACAGCAGCTCGGGTTTTGCGTAACACGTGCACACAATAAACGTCTAAATTACTGCGTACAAAAGTTAACCAAGACAAAACGCAATTAATTATGGTAATGCGATTTTGTATTGTATATTTTCATATTGATTGGTCACACAAAACGCGTTTTACCTAATGAACGCAATAATAATTAATAGTTGAAAATGAATTAATTCGCAGTTGTCGTTATTCTTCAATTCGCCCGTTCTTGTTGCTGTAAAATCATTAATTCGTTTATTGGTAAATCGAAATCGCTGATTTTGACAGCGATGTTTGCGTACAACAATGACAGCTTAATGAACAATAATGTATACAGTTACGGGAACGAACGCAGAACAGCGTTTATTGTTTGAAAATGTTGTAACACCGTTTCATTCATTACTTTTTTTTTTGTATGTTTGTTGCAGAGAATTTCATCCCTATTTGTACCAGTTTCGTCCTTGCACTGAAAGTAAGTTTTAATTGAAAAACGTCATCGTGTTTATCATCGTAATTATGATTACTACTAGTACGTAGTCATGTTCAGATGTATAATTAAAATACTAGGAAATTATTAATTTTGCGACGAGGCTGGCTAAAGGCCATTACGCAACGGGTTAATTGGACGTCATTTGCTGTTTACGTAAACACGTTACATGTACACTAGTGCTCTCCTCCTGTGTGTCGATCCGCTTTGAAGCAATTGCTGAATGATAAGAATTGGATTATTCGTAATTAATTGTAATAAATGTGATTTTTTACACTGTATTAACAAAAAAATACTTATTACTATATTAATTGAAGCGTTAACAAGAAATATTTAGTTTCTAGTAACAGTAACTAGTATTTATCATTTAAGTTGGTATACGAACAAGTCAAAAACTAACATCATATAAACAGTTGACTAAATTAAAGTTTAGTTTTTCTTGAATTGTTACGTATACACCAAACGTCAAACTTTGACGTCTATTTGACATTGACATGTAACCTTGAAAAAAAACGGTTAATTGGACGTCATTTGCTGTTTACGTAAACATGTTACATGTACACTAGTGCTCTCCTCCTGTGTGTCGATCCGCTTTGAAGCAATTGCTGAATGATAAGAATTGGATTATTCGTAATTAATTGGATATAAATGTGATTTTTTTACACTCTATTAACAAAAAAAAAACTTATTACTATATTAATTGAAGCGTTAACAAGAAAAGCGTTAACTAGTATTTATCAATTAAGTTGGTATACGAACGAGTCAAAAACTAACATCATATAAACAGTTGAGTAAATTAATGTTTAGTTTTTCTTGAGTTGTTACGTATACACCAAACGTCAAACTTTGACATCTATTTGACATTGACATGTAACCTTGAAAAACGATCAATTTTAGGATTATAATTTCTTTACCTTAAGAATAAGATTTCACTTGCATTTTCGTTACGAAATAATGAGAAGAGAAAGTGATTTTTTACACTCTATTAACAAAAAGAAATTTGCTACTATTCACTTTAGCAATATGATACAAAATTACATTGTATCAATTAGTAAAAAGTTGTTAACATTTCCAAATAAATTTATTGTTTTTTAATTATCATCTACTTAAACTTAAGTTACTTAAAGTTTTTAACTTTCTTTTTCCTGACATGTTTACTGATAAATTTACTTATAAGTCTGATATTAAGTAATGATTAATTCTTAATTGAACAAAAAATAAATATAAATTTGCAATCAAATTAGTTGACAAAGTAAATGTTTTCAGTTTCTAAGACGAAGATTAATAATTCGAAGAAGCATGCGATAATCTAGTTAGCATTCAGGAACTCCATTGTTTTGCGCCTAAATTGAATTAGGACGGAGATGCTTTTAAATAAATTCGCGAATTGCTTACTTGAGCATGAGAGAGAGTGAGTGGGTTTTCTTCGTTGAAAAATATAAATTTTCTAAGGAGAAAAACAAGGGAGGACAAACGACAAGCAATTAATAATCTCGATCCCCTTCTATGGCTTGGCTGCATCTCGGATGCCCTTTACATTCCCTCCCTCACACACAGACCCACGCTTTATCTTCCTCGCGAATAATCTCTTGTACTTCCATGATCTGCGCATTATTAATTGCAAAACATTGTGTTTGATTAATCAATGTGGAAAGGCGAGAAATTGTTCGGCTCTAAAACGTATTTCAATTTAAAGGCGATGCGAAAAAAAATTTAGATAGGAAAAAAGTAAATAAAATTCAACAGGAAAATGCGGTAAAGAAATATATATACACGCCTTCATCAATCTTCTTCCACGCTCCAAACACTATCAGAATCCTCCGATCTCTTGCAAACAGAGAGCGAGAGTTAAAGGGGCATTAACTGAGCACATAAATCCGTGAAGGTTTTTCACGCAACAAAATCCCACGAAAATTATTTCATGGAGCGAAGAAAATTCATTGCCACACATGTACGATCCAACAAAATTGATTTTTTAGAAAAACAGTTTTTCAGTAAATCATTGGAAATTATCCTTTTGTAATTCATTTTTGGTAAACGATAATCGTTTTGTAGTTGGGAAATTATTGGTGTTTTTTTTTGTTTTGTTAATAAACGTTGATAAATGCGAGTGGGAAATTGCAAAGTGTATACAAAGTTCGGTTATTGAAAAGCCGATTGGAAATGTTGATTTAAGGGCGCGGTTTGCTCGACTCGATTTACATGTAAATCTTACTAACGGTCCCATTCAATAACCAACCGTACGGACGTTTCTAACAAAATAGGGAAATCATTTGAAAGCCAACAACACCATCAATCTACTGCTGTATGTAGGGCTTTGTTTCGTTTAGAATATTACAATTGTGTTATTGTCTTAGAGTAATTGAAGAAAACTTTAATTTAAACAATTTTATTTGGTCTATGTTTTCATAAATTAGTAACTAGTAACTACTATTTATCATTTAAGTTGGTATTCAAAAGTTGAGTAAACGTCAAACTTTGACATCTATTTGACATTGACATATAACCTTGAAAAACGATCAATTTTAGGATTACAATTTCTTAACCTTAAGAATAAGATTTCACTTGCATTTTCGTTACGAAATAATGAGGAGAGAAAGTACTGCAGTGATAATGAATGTGCTATTCCTTCCAAACTATAATTTCTTATTAACTAACTTTCTTCGTAATCCAATTGCAGAAGTTTGTGCGCAGTTTTGGGGAAATTACCGAGCCCAAATTGTAAACGTCTAAATCGGATAAGATTCATTCAATTTTTTTTTTCGTCTGTTCGTAAACCGAATCCGACTGTACTTTAATGAACAAAACCCTTGTCTCGAGTAATTAAGACAGCAGCTCGGGTTTTGAGAATTCGTGAAATGGAAACTTATCACTAAAGCTAAACCCAACTCTGTACTAAGATAATGCTACTTGTTTTACGATCACGTAGAATGTCAAAGGTTACCATGGTGATCTATGACAGATACAATTTGAACTACTTTGTATATTTACGTCACTTTTCACGCACAGTGTGTATAGATCATTAGGTAAAGATTTTATGAGAAATCACTCGAAATCAATCTTCAAGATATAAATAGTCTGGAAGTGCGGATGAGTCGGTGATAAATGTAAGAGAAATAGCCGAACAGCAGGAAACTATCGTGCACTTTCTCCAGAAAATAGGACTACGATAAGGGTGTCGCATAAATCACATTTTGCGGGTTTGGGATAGAGGAAAAAAGGAAGTGCCAGAGTCGCGTAAATAATGTTCCTTTCCTAGATTATTCTTTATGTTTCCTTGGGAAACAAGAAGGACAAAAAAATGATAGCAAGACAACGTTATACCTACTTTTGTTTGGAAACGTCATTTTAATAAATTTATTACGAGGAAGGCATTATTTCCTTATTTACCGCTGCAAAAGAATGCAAAGAACCTGTAGGGGGGGGGTGTTTGGAAGAAGGCGCGAAGGGGTGGATTACGCTCCGTAATTTGTATCAAGTTTAATTGGCTTTAATCTTGAATTTCCCTCCCGCGTCGGAATTTCTTCCAAACGCAACCGGATTAAGAATTTCACGTTATAATATTAAAGGAAATATCTTCCTTTTGTTCCCGCATCAAGTGCATTCGTACATCTCAACTTCCTCTGTGTAATTACATTACCAAAGTTAATTACGTCCATCATGAACAAGTCTATTATAAAACATCAATCTTCCTAGTTAAATGTCTTACGTTTAATATATAACGTCTAAATAAATAGAAAAAAAAAACTTTCTGTTAAACTTGTGCAGAATATCGGATTTGTGAAAGTTTTATTTTTATACGGTTTAATCTCCTTCTGCAAATTGCAAATGCAGTCTGGACAGATCGAATCGATTGGATTCGGTCGGTGCGCAATAATCCTCACATTAAATAATATTACTAGCTAATAGAGGGATTATTTTGGGAGCCCTGGCAGTTTCAGGATTACGTCCCGTGTCCAGATGGACGACGTTCGTCGATAATATCGTAAAATTACGGAATCTACCTTTGACTTTTCGGGTCAAGGGTCAACGGGGATTATCTGGCAGGAAACCAGATTTGAATCAACGTTCATTAAGCAAATGTGATTTAGTGCGTAACTATTTTTCTTAAACTTAATTTTGACAATATTTAATTAAATATTTTTTATAATTAATTTGATTTGATGCAAATCTAAAAACAGTAATTAATAAGATTTTAAATAAATTTTCGAAAAGGCCATGGATTTAAATCTATGCGACTTTTTTTATGGTTGCTAAGCAATACAAATAATTGCAGTTGTTACATAATGAACGTCAAAAAGTGTTGTGAAATGGTTTACGTTTGTATAAAGAATACGTTTTTGGAGAATCAATTTATTTGCAGTTGATGGTAAGTCTATTAGCTATAAAGTAAACTATAAAAGTTATCAATAAATTAAAGTGAACATTTTGACAAAAATGTGTTTGTCAATTTTTGTGCGGTTATAAAAAATTTAGGGAGAAAAAAAAAATGAAAACAATTACGTTTTAATGTTAGGTTGGTAACTAGGGATTCTTTGAATACTTCACTTCGAACAAAGCGATATCCGCCCCCCTTCCCCAATCGACGTTACGCAAATTGACTAACGCTCGTGTATAGAGAAATGAAAACGTTAATTGGGATGGCTACACGTTCCAATTACGCAACGGAATTCATTAAACTTCGTACGAACATACACTCAAACACAGCCAGAGAGAGAGAATGACGCAATAACGACTATAATAATGATAACCGATGGGTTTTCCGTACCTCCGTTTGTCTTCAAGATGCGATGGAATTAAAGAGTGTCGTAACAAAAGCAACAGCCGTTTTCCAATTAAAATTAATTAGGCCGATTTTACCTTCCCCCTGAAACAATGGGGGCCATGATTTTAATTAACATCCCGAGTTTACCGCATCCCGAATTCAACTTATTGATGGACTCGGACGAAATTCGAAATTGCGCGGGAGAAAAATCGGAGAGATCCGATTTCCTCGGGGATCTGTCCCAGTCGCAATGTAGACGACCCACGGGGAAAATTCTGGCTGTCTGTTATTTCGCTTAAAACGGGACTTTTCCCTCCTCCGCCTCCTACGTTCCAACTCGTCCTCTTTTCTATCCTCTGAACGGCACTTGGGGATTCCTCCTCTTTTACATTCGTTACCTGCATATGAAATAATTGAACGGAGACATCTTTACGAGCGTAGCTAGAATTAATTGAGACTTAGTTCATTATATAAGTTTCGTGTTATATAATCTAATAAGTTGCATTGTGTTTGTTATTTAATTTCAAACGTTTGCGTCTTTTAATCCAACGATCACACTCATCCAAGTAATCATAACTTAACTATTTACTCTTTGTAAGTTTTACTTACATGATTACATTCAAATTATACAACGAAGGTTTAAATTAAAGCATGTAACTTCATATATTAATTTTGTTTCATTCTAATTATACAAGAAAGTTTTTAAATATTTTTACAGATTAATTTAGAATTAGACTATTTTATTTAAGTAGGAGTTTTGGGTTACATTATAACATTATTTATGAACGTATTAGACAACTTAGAGCTAATTTTCTAATCACATAATAGTTTTAATGTAAGTTTTAGAAGTGAGTCGAAAGCGGAGCACAATTTCTAAGCAGGCTTATAACAACTAGATTATTCACTTACTATTAAATAACGTAGACTTAGATTCGTCCTTAAATTGTTAATTTTATAAAAATGAATCAATTTTATTGAAAATTCTGTAATTATGAATTAGTTTTAATTAAATTAAAAAAATATTCAAAGCTTCAATTGAAAACTTAACTAAATATCAATTTAGTTTTCTTCCAGAATATATTGAAATTTATTTTGTTATGAAATTCTTTCATATATTTTCAATGCATTCGATATGAATACGTTTAAGTTAATATTTCAGCAAAATAAATGCGATAAATTACATGAAGAATCTGCGCGTGGAGCCGTAAAATACGTCGGTCCTAGTTCGTTTATTTAACGAATGCATTTTAACGCGCGGGAAATTTAAAAGTCCCAAGGAATAATAAAGTCAAGGGGAAGAAAGTTCGAGTCGATTTATTGTGCGCCTGGATTTTTTGGCTGGCCTCGCGAAGTCTCAAAGGATCGCAGGATTTATTCGACTGCAGTTTCCGCAGAGTCGAGAAAATTCGGTCAAATCCTGCTATAACACACCTTTTTTTTTAATGCACCAATCAAGATGAATGAAAAAACAACTTTGATTTGCATGAAAAAGTTTTTTTTTTTACATGGAAAACATAAGTCTGTAGATTGATTGATTTTCAAATCACTATTATGAACGTAATTTTAAACGTGTTTCATTATAATCATTTTGCCTGAATGAAAGATTTCGAAAAAAAAAAAAATATTGAATTAATAATCTGGCGTTTTTATGCGCGATGATTTTTCCCCGACGGAAAATCTCTTTGCCAACAAATTGATTTTGCGCGTATTAACAGCTTTACATTTTCTCCTCGTGCAAATTGCAGACACATTCCAATTAATCTCCATGAGCGGAGCGTGCAAATTCATTTATTTTTGCTTTCATTATATTCGATTTTTTTTTTGTATTATTATTATTGTAGAAAATTGCCTTGGCTTTATCGAAAACGCGAAAGACAATACATTCGCAAATGAAATCCACTTGTTTTTCGATTCAAATGTTCGTACATTTTAACTGTTGTTTTCCTCCCACGTGATCTTTTTTTTTTGTGTTGTGTTCTGTTCGTTCATTTGTTGTTGGACCGTTAATTAAAGCGCTCGCTAATTAATTTTATATATGTGCTCGTCCGTTTGCAAACACGTGCATACATTTTAGCTTTCGGCCGAAATGATTTTCGATTTGCGCTGTTTGTGCACGGGCTATATCTCCAAAAACGAAATATAAATTATTTTGTGAGCACTGCAAAACGCACAATTAAATCCATCGATTTCGTTCGGTCGCTTCCTACCAATTGTTTCAAATCGTCCAATAAACATGTTTCTATTTGTTTGTTTTTTTTTCAAATCTATTTTCGAGATCAGCAGAACGAAAGCATAGATTGATTGAGTTATGCATCAAGTTGGGATGAAAAGTTTCAACTGGTTTTTGAAAAATTAACTTCAAACTTTAGTATTTTAATTAGTAAATTTCAATATCTTCAATGTTTACATACAAGAGCATTAAATAATACAAAAATTTATTTCATACTTTTTTATATAACAAAAAATCAAATTTCAATATCTTCAACATCCAATCCAATTATGAAATTATGTTCAATTTCAAATATAATTTCAGAAAACTAAAGTAATTTACGTAGCAAGATGAAAGCTTTTGATAACTGAAATTGGAAATATTTGCGTTTTGAGCTGAAAATTGTGTTTTCGTGTTCGATAATTTCAGTAAGACGGTTTTCTCTGATCTCGCGGTGAATGATATGAAATAATAATATATTTATTGGGTAAATGCAAAATCTCATCTCACGCCTAAATGAATAACAAAATATGAAAATACTTTAATCATAAAAGCTTTAATACTCCAAAAAAACATGCTTTTATATTTTATGGGATTACTTGGAAACCGTTAATGATAATTATATAAATACTCTAATTAGAGCTAAATTAAGGCTTTAATTTGAATGTACACTTTTGTCATTTTTATGTATAAGCTGTCAAAGTTTTAAGAAAATGTTTATTTCTTATAATTTTACTCAACTACTTTATTTGATGTAAATATGAAGTCAAGATTTTATTAAATTTATATAATAGATATTTACTATTATTATGTAAAGTTAACTTAGTTTATAAAAANNNNTTTTTTTTTGGGTCTTTGGATTTTCTCGTGAGAAGATAGTGAAATTCATTGATCCTAACACGGAATGTTCTCATGCTCACTGAGCAGCACCGGTTCCGGAAGATTTCAAAGTAACTCCACTACTTCAAAGATGTTTTTGTGAAAGAGAAAACACGCATTAAATCTTCAGACACGGATTAAGACACGATTGCCGTAACTGTGTCGGTGTTTATCATCGGTGTTACATTTGCATTTAATTTGGTGGAAATTCAAAAGATCTTTGCTAAAAATAGGATTAATTTTCAAAGGAAATACCGAAAGTGAGTTTTCATTTTACTTCGATTTAATTTAAGCACGTAATTTAATTACTGAATTTTTTGTTTTCTGTTATTAATGTATTTAGATATTCGTATTTGCATTACAAATTGAAATTGAACTGAATCAATTTGCTTTTTTTTCTGAAATGGGAAAATTTGATTTGAAATGCTAGAATATTAATTGAAAATGATTTACGTTTAGTAATTAAATTTTGTAATATTATGGATTTGATTAAGCATATGAATTTAAATTTCTAAACAAATATTACAGTTTCAATCAATGTGTGTTAATTTTTTTTTAGTTTAGTGAGGAAAATTGTAGGAATATGTTGGATGAAAATTGATAATCGATTTTTGTTTGTTAATTCATGTGGATTATGTGGAAGATGTTGGAAACTCGTAAAGAAGGATTTGGATTATTAATGGTAATATTGCAGTCGGTCATTGCATTGGCCAGACATAATATGCTTGAGTGCCTTCTCCATTGTCATGCATATGTCTAGTTGCAATCTCAGCAAACGTACGTTGATGATAAATCAATAAATTCCATACAAAGACATTGGATAATCTGTATTCCGTGTGCACACGATGTTCATGCAAATTTTCATCAATTTAATTATGTAACGAATTTTACAAAAAAGTCTTTATTTTATATATAAATCATTTATTATATTGTTACATGATTTTTTTAATTGCAAACAAATTATGGAAGTTGTTTAAGTTCTTATTTATTATCACATTTTTCCATAAAGTAGTAAATTATAAATTGTTATAATTTATATTAAATTAATATACTGTTAATTTATTTTGAATTTAATTGGTTCATACACAAAAGTGTTGTGAACATTTGATGTTTGTTGAAATGATTACAACAGGTTTTTTTTTTTTTTAATTTGTGGTATTAAATTCCAACAGTAATAA
>NW_017098200.1:13569-24099 GCF_001412225.1 Nicrophorus vespilloides
AGAAATGGTTGGCAATCGGATTTGATTAATCCACTTTGAATGCGTAACGTTTTATAAAGCAAAAACTGTGGAAACGATGAAATTCGCGTCATTATATAATCCTCTAACAAAAAAAAAAATGGGCAATAAAACAAATTCAAATTTGGATTTCTTTCGTGGAATGCGCGCTTCGGCATTGCACATTGATTATGTTTTTCTTTTTTTTAAAGGCGGAGAGGCCTTAACCCAAAAAAATGAAATGAAGATCGTCCTGCATCGTATTAATATGCATCCTTTACGTTTGGCCGCATTACGGATTCAATGCACCGACGACGGCGCGAATTGCGATTCGTGAATATATTATGGAAAAGTGCAATAATATAAAAGGCATCCGATGTTTTTATCGGAGTCAGAGAAGTGCTCGTACGACAAGAAGAAGATGTCCAAGTTCGCTGCAGTTTTGATGTGCCTGTCGATGGTTGCGGTGTTGGGATCGGAGGCGGCTAGCTTCCAATACCAGAGGCAGAGTGTTTACAGTCCGTATCCTGCAGCTGGTTATTTGCCTGCAGGACGACAGTTCGAGTTGCCGGAGAGACAGAGTCCCGTTTATGGACCGCCGCAGGATGATCTGGATACGACCACCGAGAATCCGACGACCACTGAGAGTTTTACTGAGATGAGTCANNNNGAGAGTGTGGATGGTGGTAGTGATGAAGCGTCGGAGCAGGAGGGTGTTTATTACATCTACCATCCACATGGACTCTTGCAAAGAGTTGCTTACAAGACGAAGAACGATGCTGAGAAAATGGAGCTCGTGGCGCAACTGAACTTCAGGGATGTTCAGCCGATCAAGGATCCAATCTACACTTACGATCCGAAAACCTTCGCTTTCCAGCAAATCACCGCTTGAAACTATAAATCATCTATACATGTATACAATATTTATTTATTTATGAAGCTTATATAATAAATTGCTTGCATTTCGATTCATATTTTTATAACAAAGTTACCTACAAATCTTCAATATTTAAAGTTTCTTTAATTTGAAATTTAAAATATAATTAAAAATATAATTGAGAGATGTTTCAAAGGATTAAACTGGGATAAATTCCTTGTTATTGTGATATTTCTTTTTTTGGGAAATTCAATGGGAAGGAGGGAAAAGTGCGGGAAAGTTTTTAATCTGTTCGGGACGAGTTAATTAAGAAGGAAAGCGTCAAATTTCGTTTAACGGAAACCCTAAAAATTGCTGTCTTCCGAGCGTCGTTTCCCATCGAATTTAACAGAGCGTTTGTTTCACGATTTCATACAGAAATTTCCTTCCAACTGTGCGTTCAAGATACATAACGACACAAGAATTATTCAAGAATGGATGAATGCAATTAAATTAATTGAAAATATGGTTATGAAATAGTTTAAATGAAATGATTATTAAACAATACTCGAATCAAATTATAAAAAGAACAATGATTCATTCACCTCGACACGAATATACTAATAGAGAATTCGTTGCTCTGTCGTATCCGTTGCATATTTATACTCAACTAAATAAATTAGTGCGTTTGAAGAAATATAGTATGTAAATACTTGCTATGTAAAATATAAATTAGTTGTAGATTTGTAATTAGAATTGTTAAATTGTGTTACTGTTTAATAATGTTATTACGTAGGAGACTTTTGCGGTATTTGATTGAGTCTCATTATGAAATCTCAACACCTTGAATATGAAAATTATCAGGCATTTGCATTTTCACCAAAATTGGCTTCAAATATGCAGGAAGTCGGTTCGTTTTCAGGGTAAAATGTAAAACGGAGCATCAATTTTCTAGAACTAATTCAAGGGCTCCGATATTTCCACCTGCATTTTGCCTCGAGCTCTCTCGCCGAGAATTTGCATCGCAAAATAGAGTGAGGCTGCGTCGAGGCGCCGCCACCTGCGGGATTTCATATCATTCGGAACATTTTAAAATGTTAATCTACCAAAACCTACGAGCATACGTTTAAATGAAGGATTCGAAGTGCATTAAAACAGAGCTGTTGTTGTTGTTTTTTCCAGAATAATTACGTATTTTGTGAAATGTGTTTTTGGGAAAGGTTGTTGGATTTTGGTGAATATTTCAGAGAGCTGCTGCTTGTACGTTGAATCCTCTATACACATAGCGTAGACACGAAAACCGAACGCATGGACTGAATACTTAATTGTGTGTAGTTGTAGTAGTAGATTCGATTAATTTCCAATTAATTTTAATCACCATTTCGAAAACGGCTACGGAAAATTAATAATTCATAATGGGAATCCGTGAGGAACGGAATCGCATTACTGACCATTACTGCATTTGTCAAATGGGATTTTCTTGATGACACAGAGAGCGCCTTGGATCTTGACCCCTTTCGACCTTCAAAATCGCGTTTGCTTTGTTTAGTATTCACTGTGTACTACTTTGATCATTTACCTTTGAAGGACCAAAACATATCTATCATCAAAATACAATTTTTAAATAGATCCAAATAATAAGAATTAAAAAACAAAGTGTTTCATGAATATTATATTAATTTTTTATTTAATTTCGTTAATCATTATATCATTTTTTTTTTGTTCGCTACATAATTTTTGATTTGTCTTTTTTTTTGTGTACACTTTATAAATTACTAATTAATTTAAAGCTAGATCTTAAGTTAATCTAATTTACAAGTGGACTCGTCTGAAGATGTACGATTCTGGGTCGTAGGTGAAGATGGGGTTCTTGATGTGCTCCACGTGTTGGTACCTCAATTGCGCCGAATAACTCCTCTGACCATCTTCGTTTTTGGTAGAATACACGACCTTCTGAAGAAGTCCATCTGGATGATAGATGTAATAACTACCGGAATCCAAATTATCCTCGGCCAACACGAGCTTCTGCTTCTCCTCGTAGTCGTAATCCTCGTTGGAAGGCGTCACAGTTACAACGCTCTCGCTATCGACGGAATTCTCTTCCGGATTCTCTTCAACATCAGTTTGTGCCTCTTCCTCAGGGATTACTTCAGTCTCGCTTTCAATATTCTCATCAGTTTGGGTTTCTTCAGTCGCAGCTGAATTATCTTCAGTCACAGCTTCAGTAACGACTTCTTCGGTGACAGTTTCGGAATTCACTTCGGTCTCGATTTGTACGGCTTCCGTGGTCGTCGCTGCAACAGCCTCGGTGGTGGTGGTTAAAACTTCAACTTCAACAATTTCGCTGGTCGTTGGGATTGCTTCTGTGGTTGTGGCTGCGGTAGTTTGAGCCTTTTCCGTGGTTGTTGTTGAGGTTTCCGGTGGACCGTACTCTCCGGGAACTCCGAATGCCGGTCCTGCTGGATAACCGGCGGTCGGATAAGGCGCTTCTTTAGCTCTGGAAGCCGGCGAAGCTGCGACCACGGCGAAGCAAACGAAAGCGCTGACGATGATCTTCATGATTGTTTGTTTGGAAGAACTTGTGTTCGACTGATAACATCGGTGGAGACCGGAGCCGTTTTATACTCAAAACTTTGATTCGTTTTTGGTCTTCGCGACCTTTAACTCATCAAATTATGACCTCGACGTTGCGGTCCGAATATTAATTCGGCGCTCAATTAAAGTAATTTCAAATGTATAATTTCGGTTGCGCACGTTTCCTGCTAAACGAATTAGAATTTACAAAGGAAACCGAAGGATATTTACCTACAATGTTTTCTATTATTTGTGTTACAATGTTTTACAATAATTTGTTCAATCTTTCAGAATTATCAGTAATCAAGTTAAAATGAAGCTACAAAATTGGATGAGTACATTAATGAGGATGTTACTTCATATAATTGGAACGAAGTAACAAAACCGAAATTGTCTTCATTTCACATGGGAAAAGTCCTGAATGTTAGAAATAAGAGAAAAGCCTTTGAAACGAAACGCAACAACAGAACATTTCAGTTATCTGATTCAGACTATAGTTTTGTAACGTGTCGGTAGGAAAGTTTGATTAAAGTGGATGCAATCTCATAACCGAGGGAGCTCTTTAAATTCCAGCTGCGGTTTTCGTCTCTCGTCCGGACGGGCGTAATTAATTCGTCGTAACGCATTGTTTTCTGGTATCAGGATTTAATTGGAACCTGTATCAGAATTGCGCCGAAATTTGCTTAATGCCTTTATTATTATTTGCCATTTCGCCGCTGCAGGCAGGCAGGCAACGTGGGTTTCCGAAACGGCGCGAGGCTTTTAATTAAAATCGTTCCGAAACTTTATTCATAAACGTAATTCGACGGACTTTCGGTTAACTTCACTTTGATTAGCATCCGAATGAATTACACTATACTAGATGGTATCTAATTCGCAGACAATGAGGGATGATTTTCGCCCGAAGGGCTTTTTTGTTGAAATATGATTTCGGGGATGAGTTTCGGGTTTGAGTACTTGTCTAGTCTTAAAATTGTTGGTATACAGTTACTACATCAATACTGCTTTGTTGATGTTGATAGAGTAGTTAAAGTTCGGTGTAAACTCGGGTTCAGTCAAACAAAACATATTTCAGTTTCAATCAAAGTTAATACGTTAAACATTAACTTAACTGCAACTAAGACAATAATTCTAAATCATTATAGAATTCAAGAGATATCAATTCATTATTTTCATTACTTTACAAAGATTATTTATTTCAATGAAAATGTAGTCTAAATCATTTTGAATTTATCTGAATTTAAATTTTTCAATTTACAATAAAACTGTATTATTTTATTAATAAAAGTAGTATAAATCATAATTACTTTTAGGAAATACCTGTCAATCAAATGGGTTTCCTAATATTAAAGCGTTTTATTAATATTTTCGATTTCGGTTTCCAATTCAGAACGCCTAAAGGGTTTTTAATAAAAAGCGTCAAACTTTATTTATGAACGTAACTCGACGGATTTTCGATCAATGTTACTCTTTTTTATGTGATTTAAACATTAATGACTACAATTGGTTGTAAAGAAAAGAGAGAATTTGTATTTATTTACATATTTCATTGTTGAACTGCATTTTAATTAATACTGCAATTAAATATAAATAATTTCCAATAGTAATACTTCATAATTTCGGTCTCTAATTGGAAACAAACACACGGTTTTTTTCTATAAATATTTTATAAAAGATTGCATTAAAAATTTGACATGAAAATATTGAAATTAATATAAATAATTTATGAAATTTCCAATAGTAATACTTCATAATTTCGGTCTCTAATTGGAAACAAACACACGGCTTCTTTCTATAAATATTTTATAAAAAATTGCATTAAAAATTTGAAAAAATTTGACATGAAAATATTGAAATTAATATAAATAATTTATGAAATTTCTAATAGTAATACTTCATAATTTCGGTCTTTAATTAGAAACAAACACACGGCTTTTTACTATAAATATTTTATAAAAAATTACATTAAAAATTTATGTTTGTTCTTGTTATTACGTAGTAATTTAAAACATGTTATGTATGATTGTAAAGAAAAGAGAGAATTAATATTTATTTGCATATTTCATTGTTGAACTGCATTTTAATTAATACTGCAATTAAATATAAATAATTTATGAAATTTCCAATAGTAATACTTCATAATTTCGGTCTCTAATTAGAAACAAAATTTTTTTCTATAAAAATTGTTTTAAAAATTTATTTTTGTTCTTGTTATTAAAACATGTTTATGGTTTGTTTTTTTTGTTTATTGAACTATAGTTTTTACATAAATACTAATTTGGTTTTCTTTGGTTAAAATTATTTTTGTACATCGGTATAGTAATAGTTCTGTGGGAAATAGGTGAAGATGGGGTTCTGTATTCTTTGGTAGTTGATTTGCGCGGTGTATGCGCTGTTGATGATGTCGCTTCCATCGTAAGCAATATTCTGCACGAGTCCATTGGGAGTGTAAACGTAGTAAACTTCTGGTTGTACTTTCACGTCTTCAGCAGCCCTCAACTTCTGGCTTTGACCTTCAGGAATAGTTTCAGTAGCTCCATCAGAATCCGGCACTTCAGTCACAGTCTCAGCCTCGGTGTTAACAGCTACAGTGGTTCCCTCCTCCTGCGGCATCCCATAAGCATCTTCAGGCTTAGGCGAAGAATTCGCTGGAGAACCGTAAGCATCCTCCGGCATCTCCGAAGCACTTCCAGGTTGACCGTAGGCGTCTTGCGGAGTTCCGTACTCTCCAGGCAAGTTGAGAGAAGGTCCTTGCGGGTATCCAGGCGTAGGATACGGAGCCTCGATCCTGGCCATCTTCAAGCTGCCAGCTTCGGCGCAAACTGCAACGACCAGTAGGAAACCGAACACTTTCATCATAATTGTTGTGTTATTTGTCTTCGAAGAAGTCTGGCGAATGATTGATGTCTTCACCGAATTTGCGGTCGTCTTTTATACTCGCCATCATCGTACGTGGGTTAACGTCCAGAATTTTGTTTTTCTTTCTTTTCGATCATAATTTTTTTTTTCCATTTGATGACCTCTGCTCGTCCAGTCGTGTTTCTTAACGTGTTCGGCGACATTTAATCCTCGACGGGCGCGCATTGCATATTAATAATTACATTGGAGCACAAAATAAAAATCCCAAATCGCATCCTTCCCATTCCGCACACGTCCGCACGGTTAATAGAAGAAATATTGTGTTTGTTACACCCGTATTAGAAAATAATTATGTTATTTTTTTTGTTATTACTAAATACGTTACTAACACAGTTTTCATAGTACATCATTTTTTACTTGGTTTCGTAAATCCAAAAATGATTTGAAAATTATTTCCAATATCGTTTTCATTTGCTGTCAAAGTAGGTCAGAAGATTCACTTTCATTATATAAACAAATGAAAATATTCAATTTCCATCGCCATCTGTTTTTACTATTTTTCAACATTTGACATTTTTTCTTTCTATTTTATACTAAATTGTCAATATATTTGAATTTATCAGTTTTAAGTTGTACATTTGTCAAATTTCATGTGTTACATAACCTGTGCAAGTCATTTTGTCAAAACCAAGTTCGATGACAGTGAAATTGTCAAAAAATGATTGATTTACAAAATTCATATTATTTCTGTCATAATATTGACAAATATTGATTGGCAATCAAACTATATAAAATATTTATATTCTTTACAAGAATTAGTTCACATTATATGATCAAGTTGTAAATATATATATTTTTTTAAAAAATTGTCTACAACAATTTACAAAATTAATATTTTCAAAATAATTGTACAAAATCAAACAATTTTTAAATTACACAAAAAAGTCAATAATGTGGCGTTATTATTTTGATGTGTACAAGACACGTGCACGGCTCATATTAATGGGAAACAAATGAAACCGATGACAAAAACAAAATCTAACACTTTTTCCATGTTTCGAAACTCATGGACTAAGTGATAAATTATTGAAAAGTTCCATACACGTAAACCAGACATTCCGACAGCCTTTGACTCTATTTCGATCACACACACACGAACACTCTCTGTCAACATAATAATCGGGTTTGAACCAAACATTAAAAAAAAAAAATGTATGTCTGGAAAACGCCGCGTGTAAGGGAAATTAAATAATTGCGAAATAATAAATTTTGATTACGAACGTGCCATAATCACAATCGATCTGGTCTGGGTCGCTGCGAAAAAGGGTTTGCTTTCCATTTGTTTTTCCATTTTTGCGAGAGGGCTCATTTCGTGTCCTTCTGTTGGTACATGTGTGTGTGTGTGTTTGCGTTTGGAAGGGTGAGGTTTGAATAAAAGCGGGTCACATGTCTGGTACACGTTTGCAGAGAGATAACAAAAATGAATAAACAAATAAACAAAACGCTGTTCACGGCAGCAATTTTAATTTTAATTACCCAACTTGCGCTAATTAATATTTGTAAAGAGCAGTCGTTTATTGTGATGTGTCAGAGTCATTTTCTTTCTCTCTGAATTATGTTTTCAAATTAAATCACACTGTATAGTTTTAGTTTATAAACATCCAGTGTGTTGTAATTAAATGCACGATGTTTCAAGTTGAAATATGCGTTTTTATATTTACTTTTGAATTAAGGCTAATTGTAAAATAATAAGCAATTCAATTGCTTTATAAAAAGACTAGTCTGTTTCTTGCAAACATTGTAGTGTCGTTAATAAGTGGAAAGTTATATAAGGGTGAGGAAAAATAGTAACATGTCTGGAACACATTAAAATCGCTGTTAATGAAATTATCCTCGAACCGTGTGCGGAAACATAATACAGATGGCGTTCACGCAATCTTCCTCCTCCTCTTCCAACCATCCGAATCTCAATTACCGGCGAATTGCGCCAAGTTTTATGGCTTCGCAACCTTTGTCTCTTCCTTCAGTAACAGCAGCAGCAGCAGCAGTCTCTTCCCCATTACACCTAGTCCCATAATTTTTGTCCGCCCATCTCAGACTTAAATTGGAAAACTGATCCCTGGAAACTTTCCGCGCGTACCATTTAATATTCCGAGCGGAACAAGGCTTTATAACAGCAGCAAACAACAACAAACCAAAGGTCGCCTTTCCATCTATAAATAAACGTTTCATACGCGGTGGGGAATCAATCGAAGTTCGGGAATAGCACAACGATCATGCGTTCCTTTTTCGTCCTTTCCAGTCTTCTGGTTTTGGTGGTCGGATATCCGGGAAAACCGTCATTGAATGCGGGTGAAATGACCACTGCTGAAACACCTACGACACGAGCTAATTACGAGGGTAGTAGGAAGGAGCTGGGAGAACGATTAGTGCAGACCGAGGATAACTTCTATTACCCTTATCTGCAGAGTGGGCTACTCCAGAGAGTCGACTTGAACGATAACAGCGAGTCCGTGGATGATGATTACTCGATCCAAGTTAGCTACCATCATTACCAGGACGTGAGGAGTCCTTTTTCTTTGGATTATCCTCCACACGGATACGTCATAAAATAATAATCGTTGTTCGCTTATTTATTAATTAATTTATTTATAAAATAAACTTCTATGTTTGAAACTTTAATAAATACTTGAAGACACAATAATTTTATCTGTATCCTACAACATTCAAATAAAATGAATTTTGAATATAAATTGCTTAATAATTGATTAAGTGTAGATCACTAAATATAAAACTTACAAGGAAATGAATAATTCATAATAATTTTTATTTATTGTAATTATACACAAATAATTGAATATTGCAACAAGATTAAAGAAAATTAAACATTTCTTATTTTTGGAATTGAAAGTTTATAATTTCAGGAAACAAATGAGTGATATTAGATGATTATATTAATCCATATATGAAGTTTCAGTAAATTAATAAGATTAAAAAGATGGTAAAATTAATTGAAATTCAATATGATAATAATTGTATTTTATTGTAGAATAATTTAAATAAATACAGGTAAACAATGAGTGGTTACAATTGGATCACATTTGGTTGTAGGATAATCGAGATTAGGTAATCTTCATAAACGGATCTTACAAGGAAATGAATAATTCATAATAATTTTTATTTATTGTAACTATACACAATTAATTGAATATTGCAACAAGATTAAAGAAAATTAAACATTTCTTATTTTTGAAATTGAAATTATGAAAGTTTATAACTTCAGGAAACAAATGAGTGATATTAGATGATTGATATTAATCCAGATATGAAGTTTTAATAAATTAATAAGATTAAAAAGATGGTAAAATTAATTGAAATTCATTATGGTAATGATTGTGTTTTATTGTAGAATAATTTAAATAAATACAGGTAAAAAATAAGTGGTTACAATTGGATCACATTTGGTTGTAGGATAATCGAGATTAGGTAATCTTCATAAACGGATCTTACAAGGAAATGAATAATTCATAATAATTTATTTATTTATTGTAACTATACACAAATAATTGAATATTGCAACAAGAGTAAAGAAAATTAAACATTTCTTATTTTTTTAAATTGAAATTATGAAAGTTTATAATTTCAGGAAACAAATGAGTGACATTAGATGATTGATATTAATCCAGATATGAAGTTTCAGTAAATTAATATTTCCTTGTAAGATCCGTTTATGAAGATTACCTAATCTCGATTATCCTACAACCAAATGTGATCCAATTGTAACCACTTATTGTTTACCTGTATTTATTTAAATTATTCTACAATAAAACACAATCATTACCATAATGAATTTCAATTAATTTTACCATCTTTTTAATCTTTAATTAATTTACTGAAACTTCATATCTGGATTAATATCAATCATCTAATATCACTCATTTGTTTCCTGAAATTATAAACTTTCATAATTTCAATTCCAAAAATAAGAAATGTTTAATTTTCTTTAATCTTGTTGCAATATTCAATTATTTGTGTATAGTTACAATAAATAAAAATTATTATGAATTATTCATTTCCTTGTAAGATCCGTTTATGAAGATTACCTAATCTCGATTATCCTACAACCAAATGTGATCCAATTGTAACCACTTATTGTTTACCTGTATTTATTTAAATTATTCTACAATAAAACACAATCATTACCATAATGAATTTCAATTAATTTTACCATCTTTTTAATCTTA
>NW_017098201.1:0-4489 GCF_001412225.1 Nicrophorus vespilloides
CCGGTGTTAGTTATGCTTGAGTCGACGATTGGTTATTCTGATGAGGTGTCAGAACTCTTCCATTTCTGCACAATTATAGTATTTCTATAAGGTTTTCTGAAGAACACAGGCAAAAACTTCGGCCTTTTCTACATTCATCAGCAAGTTGGGAGGGAGGGTCCGCTTAATGATGTTATGTTGGTTAGGTTGGCAATTGGTCAGGGTGAAAAGAGTCCAGAAGTTGCTTCTACCTCTGCAAATCAGACTAATCGTTATTGTACGCCAATGTTTCAACAGGTTTTCCTGGATAACACTGGTAATGACTTCAGTTTTCAACATCCATTAGCGTTTGGGGATCGCTTTCCGGTGTTTGTATTTCTTGAGTCGACAATTGCTTATTCTGGTGAGGTGTCAGAACTCTTCCATTTCTGCACAATTATTGTATTTCTATAGGATTTCCTGAAGAACACAGGCAAAGACTTCGGTCTTTTCTACATTCATCAGCGAGTGGTGGTGGGTTCGCTTAATGTCCTCAGCTGTCAGTGGGATGGCTTGAATCCCCATCGATTTGGGAGTACTCACCACCACCTCTTCGAACAACTTCTTCCAAGGGCCAAGACTATACAGGTTTTTGATCCCTGAGGCCTTATCGTATCTTGTACGTCGATCCTCGGCACCGTTGTTGTTTTTGGCCGGGCGTGGTCGCTTATGGTTGTCTCGGGGCAGAGGCGTTCTTTGGATTGACCAGCCGCGACATATCTTCAGCGATTCTATCACCGGTCTCCTTCATATACAGCTTCGTGTTGGCCGTGCACATCAACAGAAAAAGTTTTTCCGACTATATATAATACAGTTTGATTAAACAATGCAAACGTAGAAATATTTCAAGAATTCTAATAACATTATTTTTCAGTAAAAACAGTTCAAGTGAAATATGAAAATTATTATCCAAATATATTTCTATAATAAAATATTTTAAGTTGAGAAATACAATATTCTAGAATTTCTAGTAATTTAATATAATGATTGAGGTATATGAAATTTTCTTAATAAAATATTAAATTTCTCATTTTTTTATGACTTTGAAAACTTATAAAGATATGTTTAGTCATTTACTTTTAATCGTGAAATTGATTTATATTTGTTACTTATCATGACATTTCTCATACAAAATATAAATGTATCGTATTCAATATAAAACCTTTATATGAAAATAGTGGAAGGAAATAATTTTATACTTGAAATGTAGTTATTTTTTTAATTACCAAAATATAATTTTTTAATAAAGTTTACAATTACATTTTGTAGGTATGTAAAATTGTACATTGTATGTTCTCATGTTTTATTTGAATTGACATAAATTATACAAATGTTGATATAATATTCTATATGCTATTTATAGGTTGTCACATTTATGAATTTTATGTTTTTTTCACAAAAATTGGAAATATTAATAGAAATAGTCAAAAAAAAATAAAATGAAAATAATCCATGTAATACAATATCATTCAAAATTAAGTTTTTTTTTTCAATATTTTGTTCCGTTTTGTCGTTTCACTCTATTTCTTTTGCATTGTTTTAATTTATATATGTATTTAATATTATGTAACTAATAATTTTTTTTAGAAATGTTTAATATTTTTAAGCAAATATTTGTATTTTTTAATAAAATATATCTGATACTAATTTACTGAGTTTTATTTGCAAGGATTTCCTGAATAACTTCTGTTAACAAAATAACAAAAGTTTAACAAAAATAAATCTACAGCTAGTCTCGAGGCCCGCGTGGCGACCGTCGTTTCTGACTTTGACTAATTAAAAATTCAATGTGACCCAATTTTGGGACAAGAAGGTTAGGAGGGACCTCTCCATAAAATCTGTTGTACACATTTACAAAAACCATATGTACACCATTGATTATCTACGATTCTATATTCCTTTTTAAAATGCCGAAAAGCATCTGTAAATTTCTTTGAAGTCATCGAGATGTTAACTATTTAACAAATTAGTCTTTTCTTCTGTTTATGTTCAAATATTTCCCGTTTTTTTAATAATTAGTCTGTTTAATTTACATATAACTTGGTGAGTCGAACCGAAATTAATTTCGTTCCTAGTAAATGAGTATCTTTTCAGTTCATCTTAAAATTTCAATTTAGTTATGGTTAAAAAAAATATTAAATTAATTAAAGTCGAATATCAAATATACCGGCATATATTTTGGTTTAATTTTATTTACTAAATTCCCTTCTTACTCTTGTTCAATTATAAAATTGAAAATACAAAAGAAATAACCCTTAATTAAAATTAACAGTTCAAAAGGAAACTTTTTTCCTTACAAAAAAAAATTGTTGAAAAATAATATTTGAAATTTAAAATGAAAAAACAATACAATAATATAAATATCACAAATCAAAAAAGTCAACTGCTTCAAAGGGCTATTGACCCTAAATATCGTTATATCGTTAATATGTTCTCGAAATTTGCTTCGGATTGAAATTAGAAATTTGGTGTGAAAGAGACATCCATCTTTGTCAATTATATCCTAGTTTTTTTTCTTTTCTAGGTACATTTCAAGATCTAAACCATCTAAGATCCCTTATTGGCTTACTTGATGCTTCATTTCCTCAATTTAGTTTATCCAATCCTAAAAATAAACATTAATTAATAGTGAATTCCAAAAAAAATATCAACTTACGCTTTCATGCTTTAAAATATTATGATTCCACCTATGTACTCCCAAAACAGTTTGTGTATAGTAAATTCAAATAGATTTTCTACTGTATATGTACTCAATATGTTCCCTTACATAATTTTTTGATCAAGTGATCCTTTTTCGTTTTCTAATATTTAAATTATCAATTTCAACCACTTCTTGCATTGTATCTTTCATATGGGTATTTGCATGAATTTTATCAATATCCATTTCTGGATCTTCCATAATATTTTCAGTTAACTTTGGCATTTCATAAGTGTAGAAGTTAGGTCTTTTATTGTAATTATCTGCAAAATGAAGATTACAAACCACATTTCTTTTGATATGCTCGTTGCTCATGCTAATCAAAGAAGCATTCCTTGCGGCCATTTTCCATTGATCAAACAATGGAGAATCAATTGCTGAAAAGCTTCTCTCAGCATGTCCTAACCATCCTAAAACAAATTGTATGTTAATTAAAGCAAACAATTAAAGGAAAATTACTTACTTGCTTATAATGCTTATAATTCTCAGAATGAAACACAAGTTTTCTAACAAACTATAACACACTTTTGAGAACAAAGTGACCTAAAACATATTTTATGTAAATTATTATTGATATAAATCTCTTTGACCCCTTTCTACCCTTTTTGGGTTTATCGCACACCACAAATTTTTGTTTTCTTTTTGAGAATCGAACCAACTTTCTTATCGGATTTTCTATAATTAAAGCGAATAGTTAAAGGAATATTACTTGATTAATACTCAGAATATTGACTGAAATTGCGCAAAAATATTTAAATTTAAAATTAAACACAAAAAAGTACTTATAATTGCAAACATAAAATTAACATTTTTGTGATAGTAGTCACCTGTTGCAGTTGGATGATCAGATACTGCTTGATGAATATACAGCTGTACTTATAATGTATGCAACACTAACAACATTTATACCTATAAATAATTTCGAAACCAATTATAAGTTTTATTTATTAGTACGTTCTCACCAATTGGTATAGCTATTTTTTTCTTCCACCTGTTTCCAGCCTCTACCATTTAGCTACTGGATAATTTTGAGGATAGGTGGAAATAATTGATTTGTTTTTAAATAGAGATTTATATCAATTTATTTATTGATATAAATCTCTCCGGCCCTATTTCTACCCCTTTCGGGTTTAACAGCCACCACAAATTTTTGTTGATTTTCGGAATTGAACCAACGACATTTCGTATCAGATGTTCGTGATACAGGCGACCATAGCCACACGGCTACGGCCGCCCTAATTGATTTGTTCAAAAGCAGTTTATTTAACTTGCTCTAGTTATTTTCCATGTGTTGGATTGGTATAAATTTGTGGGTTGGTACCAATTTTGAGGGGGGATTCCCCTTATGTTAATATTTTTTTGTTAAAACCGTTGAGATCTGAGACCGTTGGTTTTACTTGGTTGAGATTTTCAATCCATTGAAAATGGTCATTTAAGACCGAACCCACTAAACCGTCGAGATGGAAGTTCGTTCAAAAGCAGAAGCCTTAAGGTACGTGTAAACTTTTTGTTTTGGAATATTGATAAATTTTACAACGTGTTTTACGTTACCGGCATATTTTAATTAACCCCAAATACAAATTTGAAATCGTATAGAAAATTAGAAGAATTTTGTAATTAAGTTATTTCCAATAAATTTGTTGATGCTAATGCTTGAAACTCGTTAACGATTACTGCTATTTCGAGCATATTTTATGCATAGAAATGTTGGGTTAAACCTTATGGCGGCCGCAAAGACAATTCAGTTTTGTTTTTTTTTTTTTTTTTTTTTAA
>NW_017098201.1:4509-13114 GCF_001412225.1 Nicrophorus vespilloides
AAAAAAAAAAAAAAAAAAAAACATTACTTTTAAATGTTGGTCTTAAATATTCAATAAGGTTACAATAATATTCAGACAAAAATAAGTTTACAAGAAAAAAAACATCAAAATCACTTCTTCAAGATTTATATTTATATTACACACTTAAATGTTTTATAATTTTGTGACTTTACAAAGACAAAATATAGTTGACTGTATTGTTTAAATAAGTAGCTAATTTTAATTAGTCTGTAAAATGTTCAAATTTCAATATGGTGAGTTACCTTTGATGGATTTGACCATTAAATCATTCATATTATGTCCTTTATTTGTGAAATTTTATTTGAAGTTAATCTTCAGAAATAATATTAGTCAATTTTTTCAGGGGTTCACCACTGGTTCCAAAATATGTTTGCGATTCACTTGTGGAAACATATTTACAACATTGACGAATCATTAAAATATCCAAAGCTGTTAGCTACTTTCAACATGTAACAATGAATATACAATTCTAACCACAACACCAGAGGATACTCGAAACACAGGCAGGAAATGGATGGACCTACTACAGGAAAGGATCTTCACAATGGACAGTTTGCTGTTTATTTTCAAACATCAAATATCCACAACAACATCTTCAAATACAATCTGTCAAGGATCAAGCTAAATAATATGGACATTCTTTTGGAGTATGCTGCATGTTTGATCTGCTTAACTAGTACAACGCAGATCGCCGCTACAGCCTTACGTAAGGTTTTACCACTGCTCCACAAGTTCATTCCACAATTAAGCATCAGCAGATGACACTTGGAACTCCATTTACAAATGTTAACTTGGAGGTGAGTTAGCAACTTTCCATCAAATATTTTTCAGTTAATTACACATTTAAAAATTGGGATCGGGTATACAATATTAAAAAACAATGTTAAACTTAAAATGAACTACATATACATAGTACATTTCTTTTCACAGAATTTACAATATTAAATTAAAATAATAAATTTATGAGAAATTGAATTATAATTAATATTCATATATTTGCTTGTCAGGCTATTAATAATTTGATATTGTATTGAAAATCAACTATATTTTTATAGTATGTTTGTAAATTTAATAACTTTGGTATAACTATTGAATTTTATAATGAACTATCATTTATTGTCAATTATTCAATTAAATGGTAACATTTTCATATTTAAAACTTTTTCTGTAGACATGTACTTTATTACTAACGTCTCAAGGCTTGTTTCTATATATCTACATTAGTATTTAGCTAATTGGCCTGTCAGATGTGTATCTTTTTATTATTTGAAATATGCTGCTATTGAATGGTGATCTAACCTTTATCCTCTCACAGAAGTCTATATGCAACTGGAATTTGTCTAGTTTTTTACCATGTTTAGTTTGAGTGTGCTACATTTATTCATGAACTCTTCCATTTCTGCACAATTATTGTATGCCAATATTTCTATAAGTTTCCTCAAGAACACAGGCAAATATTTCGGAATTTCTACATTAAATATTCATTGAATAATAAAGTTATTTTATTATGATTTATATTTATTATATATAAATTTTTATAATTTTGTGACTTTACAAAGACAAAACATAGTTGACTGGATTGATTAAATAAGTAGGTCAATTTAATTAGTCTGTATAATGTTCAAATTTTAATATGGTGAGTTGTCTTTGAAAATACTCAATTATCTTTGATACACTTGCTTTTCATTACCATTAAATTTAAAAAATAAGGCAAAATGTTTTGTTTATGAATAAGTAATATATTTTTTTACAATTTTATCATTCAACAGTAGATACATATTAATTATGTTAAATTGTGAAATTTTGTTTGAAATCAATGTTCGGAAATAATATTAGTCAATTTTTTCAGGGTTTCACCACTGGGTCCGGAACATATTTGCAACATTGAGGAATCATTAAAATATCCAAAAATGTTAGCTGCTTTCAACATGTAGCCAAGAACAATCAATATACAATTCGAACCACAACACCAGAGGATACTCCAAACACATGCAGGAAATGGATGGAGCTTCTACAAGAAAGGATCTTCACAATGGACTGTTTGCTGTTTATTTTCATAGACCAAATATCCACAACAACGTCTTTACATACAACCTGTCAAGGATCAAATAAATAATATGGACATTTTTTTGGAGTATGCTGCATGTTTGATCTGCTTAACTAGTACAACGCAGATCGCCGCTACAGCCTTATGTAAGGTTTTACCACTGCTCCACAAGTTCATTACACAATTAAGAATCAGCAGATGACACTTGGAACTCCATTTACAAATGTATAATTGCAGGTGAGTTAGCAAGTTGGCATCAAATATTTTTCAAACATTTAAAACCTATGGGATCGGGTATACAATATTTTAAAAAATATGTTAAACTTAAAATCAACTACATATACATAGTATATTTCTTTTCACGAAATTCACATGACGAATATTAATATATGATACAATATTAAACTAAAATAATAAATTTATGAGACATTTAAATATAATTAATCTCTAAATATTTGCTTGTCAGGCTATTAATAATTTGACATTGAATTGAAAATCTACTATATTTTTTATATTATGTTTGTAAATTTAATAACTTTGATAGAACTAATGAATTTTACAATGAACTGTCATTTATTGTCAATTATTGAAATATTATGCTGTTATTGAATGGTGATCTCACCTGTATTCTCCCACGCAAGTCTATATGCAACTGGAATTTGTCTAGTTTTTTACCATGTTTAGTTGCGTTCTATATTTATTCATCTTAGAACATACCCCAATGTTCCTTTTTTGTTGAGGAGAGGATTACTATTAGTCTTACTATTACATCATGTGATTTTACTACCTTTTAATAAATGTTTATGTCCAGGGCGGATAATAATGTCACTATGCTGGTTTCTCAAGTGTACACTTAATTGTATTTAAATATGTTGAATATTTTGAGACAAGATTGCACAATGGGTAGCTGCTTTCGATTAGAACAGCTTTCGATTGCGGTGATCCGTTATTGATGTTCTTTTGTAAGGTACTTCTGTTAAGTTCTTTATCCATTGCTCGTTTTTATTTGCGTCATGGTCATGGAGGTTGGCACAGAGATATAATGGATTTAGTGTGCTCTAATAATGAGTCGACTAGTGGTTAGCCTGATGAGGTGTCAGAACATTCTTTCATTTTTTTTTGCACAATTATTGTACGCCAATATTTTTAAGAGATTAACAAAAATATGTCACAGTTAACAAAAATACCGTTCAAATTAATATTGTCGGCGACTGACGTGCTCGACGTTAATGTCCCTGATGTCGGACATCATCAACTTCGTCATCAGTGGGACATACCTGCCTCCGATGGACGACAGCTGCGTTCATTTTTCAATTCTTGATTAAATCCTCCAAGGTAATCACCGTGCAGCCTGGGTCTGATCTATACCCGGGGCCTGGTGACGACCTCAGCTGGCAGAGGAACCGATGTAATGCCGCATAACGCGGCAGCTCCACGTTGTGGCGGGTAGTGGGCGGCGGCTTAAGTGTCATCACGTCTGAAAAATGTCGATGGAGGACGCCCCCCATCAATGTGACACATCGCGCCCGGATTGTGATGAAGCCCGCGGAGAAGGTATTGGAGTCGTCTTCGGATGATTCTCTGGGGCGGCGATCGTCCATGCTCTGCTGGGTCCTGTAAATACTCTCCCAGCTCCGCGGTGGTGTGTGCTGCTTTTTGGTGCGCTTTCACTTTTTTTTATGGTGCCGGAATGGTCTCCGCACACGAAGAACAGGGCACCGCTCATCGTGTGCTTGCTAAGGTCGGCGTGTCATCATCTCACAGACTCGACAATCAAACCAATATTGCCCGAAGGGGTACTCGATTTCCTATGTTGAACCTCTTCGGTCATCGTCTAGGTCCTGTAAATACTCTCCCAGCTCCGCGGTGCTTTTTGATGCGCCTTCACTTTTTTTATGGTGCCGGAACGGTCTCCGCACACGAAGAACAGGGCACTCGCTCCTCTTGTGCTTGCTAAGGTCGGCGTGGCATCATCTCACAGACTCTACAATCAAACCAATATTGCCCGAAGGGGTACTCGATATACTATGTTGAACCTCTTTGGTCATCGTCTAGGTCCTGTAAATACTCTCCCAGCTCCGCAGTGCTGTCTGCTGCTTTTTGATGCGCTTTCACTTTTTTTATGGTGCCGGAACGGTCTCCGCACACGAAGAACAGGGCACTCGCTCCTCATGTGCTTGCTAAGGTCGGCGTGGCATCATCTCACAGATTCGACAATCAAACCAATATTGTGTATGTTTAAGGCACCTCTTCTACCATCGTCTTCTAGGATTTTTCTTAATGAGTGTGTGTTTTTATTAATTACATTAGTTAAGTACATATCAAAATAATACTGATGGTTTATAATAACAATGTTGCACTGCACAATGGTTAGTCGCTGGTTCACCCTGACGCTGATGTATCCACCGCGCATCGGGATGGCTTTGACGAGTCGGTCATGAACGAAACCTCCGGGTCGCGTTGAGGAGGACGCAGTTCAGCCTGACCCTGTGGATGAACCGCCAGTCACAGAACCAGGTGGCAAATCCCGTCCTGACAAAGTGGCAGCTAGACAACCACAGCGAGCTGGCGCGGAAAACCTTTCCCTAGTCCGGTTTGGCTCTCAGGCAGTCGGCGTAGTCACGCCGCAACGCCGCCTTAAACGTCCCCTTCAGGTGACGGCGAGATGACAGTCCAGCTCCTTCCCTCCATGTGGATGTTGAGCTTCCCGCGAACCGCGTTGTGCCTCCAAACGACCTGGTGGTCGATGTTCAGCCGCAGTCCACCCTGGCCCTGTGGATGAACCGCCAGTCGCAGAATCGGGTGGCAAACCCCGTCCTAACAAAGTGGCCATTAGACGACCACAGCGAGCTGCGGAATACCTTTCCTTGGTCCGGCTTGGCCTTCAGACGGTCGGCGTAGTCACGCCGCAACGCCGCCTTGAGCGTCCCCTCCAGGAGACGTCGCGATGTCGGCGAGATGATGGTCCGGCTCCTTCCCTCCGTGTGGATGTTGAGCTCCCCGCGAACCGCGTCGTGCCTCCAAACGACCCGGTGGTCGATGTTCAGTCGGCGGGTGGCAGTCCGCGCCCTGCTCCAGAGTGACCGAATGTCATCCCCATCCCTGGCGAAGTCCCTTTCCAGAGAGCCGGATAGGTACTCCGCCACCTCGTCGTCCGTAGGGTTCGCCCTCCCAATCTTCCTCGCCACCACGCACCTCAGTTGGCCCTCGGCAATCCGGCGCACCAACACATCACCGGCCGTCAACATGCGGTAAGCCTGGACGATGGTAGCGACCACTACCAGATCCTGCAGCGGCATTATCCCGGGACTGGCTCTCTGGGGGATATTCAGCCATTGTTTGGCCAGCTTCTTTATTCTCAAGCCCAACACCTTGAGAACCCCCTTATGGACATAGGAACCCCTGAGGATGAAGTGGATCTGCGGCAGAATAAAAGTGGTGACCGCGTTCAACTTCTGCCACGGAGCCAGGAGGGAAGAGTTGATCGCTTCCAGCTGCTCCGCCATCCTCTCCAAGGTCTCGCTCGGTTTAGTGTCCACACGGAACCCAGTCGGGATGCCCAGGTGGACATAGAACTGGCCCTCCTCCATGGTCCTCATCGCCCCCCCTGGATGGTAAGGGGATCGGCCTCCACTCGCCTCCTTCCACCACGGCAGTTGAGGTCCAGCGACGCACATTTGGCGGCATTGAATGTGAGGTCGCACTTTAAGGAGACGTCTCCAACCACATCGAGGACGACATGCAGCTCCCGTGGGTTGTTGGCGAGGACCACCATGTCATCGGCGTAGGCCAGAGTCGACACCCTCTCGCCGTAGATCAGGACCCCAACCTCTTCGTCCAAGGCTGCTATGATGACTGGTTCGAGAGCTATGTTGAATATTATAGGGCTCAACGGGCAGCCCTGACGCACCGTAGCTGTGCACCCAGAGTAGAGCTCCCCTATCAGCTCCAGTGTCCGCTCATCCGCGCCCATTCTATTTAATGTGTCCATAATATGGGCGTGCGGCACTGACAGGAACGCGTTGCTCAGGTCCAGCCACGCGACCGTGTAGCTCTCCTATTGGACCTCCTCGTTGACTCCAGCACTGACTGTAGCACAAAATTGTGCTCATAGCATCCCTCTCCCCTTCCAAAGCCCTTCTGGCATGAAGAGACCAACCCCTCTCGGCCACTCCAGTCCACAAATCTGTGCGCCAAGCATGACGCAAACAGTTTGTAGACCGTAGAGCAGAGCGAGATCGGCCTCCAGTTGTTGGGGTTTCCCTTGTCCCCCTTCTTGTAAATAAGAATTATCTGGCACTCCTTCCACTTCAAGGGGACTCCGTTGGTGGTCAGGACCTTGTTATATAGGACGGTCATCACCTTGCAGCCCGGGTCCAGTTTTCGTAGAGTGCCATACTGGATCCGATCCTTCCCCGGGGCCGTGTTGGGCATTGCCTGGAGTCTTGCGACGACCTCCTCAGACGTCAGAGGGACCGATGTAATGCCACAAGACGCGGCGGTCGGCAGCTCCACGGCGTGGCGAGTGGGGGGCGGCGGCTTAAGCGCCATCACGCCTGAAAAGTGACGATGGAGGACGCCCCCATCGATTTGGCAGTACTCACCGCCATCCCGCCCCGTCAACTCCCCGAATGCCCTCTTCTTCTTAGTCCTATAGAGCCTCTGAATCCGAGTGGCCTCCTCTACGCCGCGCCCGGGTCGTCCCTCTTCTCGGTCCTCGACGCCGATGTTGTTTGGTGGGCGAGGTCGACGACGTCTGTTCATGTTGTGTGCTCTCGGGCGAGGGTCATTCCTGGCGGCCCCTTCGCCGGTCACCGGACTGGCCAGCCGCGACATGTCCTCGGTTATCCTGTCGCCGGTCTCCCTCACCTCCTGCCCTGTGTTGGCCAACTCCAGCCAGCCGAGCCATCTAATTTGGTTGGGTGTTAGGTCGGGTGGTGGTTGGTCAATGGGCTCCTGCTGTTGTTGTTGCTGAGGAGCAGGGGCCTCGGGAGGCACCCGCACTCGCCCCTGTATTGGCGTCTGCGAAGATCGCTGTGGGCGATGTCGCCCTCCACGACCCCCCTCAGTAGGACGTCGCAGAGCAGATGTTGTTGCCCTGGGGTCTGTAGGCGGTGTTCTCCTCGGTCCGGGCGCTGCCGTCCCCTGTCGCGGGCGAGTCCCGTGGTGGTCAGATGTTGTCGTCCTGGCTCCAGCAGGCGGCGTCCCCTCCGCGCCCGATGCAGCCGCACTGGACTCGGCGGACGGTGCACCTCCAGAGGCAGATGCTGTCGACCTCCTCGGTCCGGGCGTCGCCATCTCATGTCGTCGGGGAGTCGCGCAGCGGCTGGATTCTGTCGCCCTGGTCTCGGTAGGCGGCGTGCTCCCTGGGGTTGATGCAGTCGCTCTGGACTTGGCAGACGCAGCCCTCCAGGAGGCAGATGTTGTCACCCTGGGTCCTGCAGGCGGCGTCCCTCTCGGTCCGGGCGTTCCCATCCCATGGTGCCGACGCATCACGCCGTGGCCAGGTCGTGCAGGGGTAGGATCCGCAGGTGGGTCCCGTCCGGATGCAGTCGGTGGAGACGGCGTGATCAGCTCCCGGCAGCGGACGCAGATTGGTGATGGAATATTCGGCGTTGCCACGCGGTTTGGCGGCGTGTTTCCGGTTGTTTCATGTCGGCGACGACGGCCATGATGGTTTCGTCCAACGTCAGGCAGGCAGCGGGCATCGAGGGGGGGGACATCGGTCATGAGCGGTGGTGAGCAGTGTGGCGAGCGATACACGGCAGCGAGGGGTGACTGGGTGGTCGGTCGTGGAGAAGCCTGCGGTGGGGGCACTGGTGGAGGGGGCAAGGGAGCATACCTGCCCACTTGAAGTCGTCTCCGGATGATTCTTTGCGGGGGCGATCGGTCGTGCTCTGCAAGGCCCCGCGAATACTCCTCCATCTCCGCGGTGGTGTGATCCTTTATTTGGTGCGCCTTCACTTTCTTGATTGTCCCTGAACGGTCACCGCACAGCCCACACACGAAGAAAAGGGCACACTTATGCTCCCTCCTCGTGTGTTTGCTAAGATCGGCGTGACCGCGGTAGTGTCGGGGCGGCACCATATTGCAGATCCGGCAGTCGAACCCATATTGTCCAAAGGGGTACTCGATGTCATACGTTGAGGGTACCTCCTCGGCCATCATCTTCTCGGTTTTCACAGAGGATTTTTCTTAATAGGGCTTAAATAATTAATTCCTAAGAATTTTGATCACTTTGATCTTAGCCATTAGGGCCGAGAAGCGATACTTACACTGATGCTTTTACAAAAATTAAACGCGCATAAAAAGTGTTAATTAAGCAGGGAGTTTTGTAAGCGACATCTGGTTCGTAGCGTCAAACCGTAGCGATAGAAAGCGACGCCGTTGCTCGGTGACACGCCGCGAGTATGGAGGGGAGTTGTAAAATATTTTTTTTACATTTTAATTTTTATTCGTAGCTTTGCTTTAGCAGTAGTAATCCTAAATTTTGTATTAGCGGTAAAAATTTTTGCTTCGTTTCTGAAAGGTGATTCA
>NW_017098202.1:0-6917 GCF_001412225.1 Nicrophorus vespilloides
CATTCAGCTTTCATATGTATCTTTTGGATTTATTCTACGTATTATAGTTTTCGAGAAAATCAATGAAATGTAAAAACACTGCTTTTTTAAATTTTGAATACGAATTACAGCCAAACGGCTAAAACCACAGTAATATATCAATATATGTTAGATTCCCCAAACATTCAGCTTTCATATGCATCTTTTGGATTCATTCTATGTATTATAGTTTTCGAGTAAATCAATGAAATGTGAAAACACTGTTTTTTCGAGCATTTTTTAAACTTTGAACACGAATTACAGCCAAACGGCTAAAAACACAGTAATATATCGATACTTGCTACATTCCCCAAACATTCAGCTTTCATATGCATCTTTTGGATTCATTCTATATATTATAGTATTCGAGAAAATCAATGAAATGTGAAAACACTGCTTTTTCGAACGTTCTAATTTCAATGTATCTATACTTTAGCAGATATTAGGAAATTTGCTCACTGCTACTAATATTCGCGGCTCCCCTTAGACTAGTTCACGCCTCACAGTGTGGAAAACGCTGCTCTAATTAAAGTGAAATATACAAGCTTCAATATACGATAACTTCTAGATGTGTACCTATTACCATTTGGTTGCCATAAGCTGTCAAAGTTGGGAAAAAAAATAGACTATAAAATTGTGTATTCTCATTTCATCGTATTAAGTAATACAAACATATATAACATATAGCAATTACTATTTGCCTGTAAAATGTTGTAAAATTCGAGTGTCAGCGGAATTGAGAAAGTGTGCTGTTTCTTTTATTCCTTTAATCCAGTAATCCAATTTGAGCGCGTTAATTGTCACTTGTTTCGCTTGGGAATCGTTTATATATATATATATTTAAAGACAAGTATTTAATTGCATCGATGAAGGCCTTGAAGGCTAACAGCAGCAATTCGTGGGGATCGATCCCGCAGACTGCGGATTTCATTCGGTTGCGTCCTTTATGTTGTTAGTTTGTTCCGGCTGTGGTTTTGGGAATTTCGTCCGTTGCGTTGCGTGTTCACTTGTGGATGGGAGCCGTCGGGCATTTCCCTCGGGCCACGACGAACCAGAGGGATTTATGTGCTGGCCGCCAAACGCCTCCTCCTTCTCCGCCCCTGCAAACCCACCTCCGACCCTTCAGCCCTGATCCTCCTCCTCCTACTCCTTCACACCAACAAATGCAAGAGTGCGAAGGCCCGTGAATCACCAGGTGCTCAGGTCCCCAGTCATATTTACACCTTCTGGACAATAGGATTGCTGCTGTCACCACAATACTGCAGGACATGATCAATTACCGCCGTCTCCCACGTCTGCTCGTAGTCCGTGAGACAATGGCCCTGTGAACATCCCTGGATCTCATGGGGTAGAACGAGGGAAAGGTCGGAAAACGACCACCTGAGAAAATCTTTCTGCTGGACACCGTGATTTTTCTTCGCCCTTCCACCTCAAACACACACTGTTGTCAACAGCTTGTGCGACCCACGGCAGCTTTAAGTAATTTATAGTCTTCAGTTCAAAATTTCCACAACTAAACAAGATAATCTTGATTTTATTTTTTTTTGTACAAAATTTATTTAACAAAAATCATCAATTACTAATTCACTTTTAAGAAGAAAACATATGGAATCATTAAAAAAAAACTTCAACAATCTGAACTGAATGAATCATAAATTGAATATTTTGGATTTGAAATACTTGGGTTTTAAGTAATTTATATCAATTAGTATGAATTTTGTATGGAATTCAAACAACTCGTATCATGAAGTAACAAAAGGTTTGTAAACTATTGTGAGACAAAAAGTTCTTTAAGATTGTAAATAAAATAGTACGTTAAATTCATAATAAAGATGTGTAAGTTTTCGTGCGTGAATGTTTCAGTGCGCAAACAAAGTTTACGAAACTGCTATTGTCGAGATAGACACTTAAGTAATTATTTGTAATAATTTGAATAATTTGCATGAAAAAAAGAAAGGTTAATGGGGTTGCTGGTGTGCGACAATTCGCAGTGGGTGAGAGCAGTGTGGATCCGGGTGATCCCTTATATCCCGACGAAATCGTGACTTGGAAATCTGGTTCCCTATTAGCGCCCGAAGAGCAAGTCCAGATCTCCGGGATTATCATCCCCCAGCAGCAGCAGTATCATCCCTCTCATACATTTTCCTCTTCGTGCATACACACATAGTTCTGCACGAATCCAATCCATCCTGACCCTCTCACACCGAACTTTATTAATTTAATATCGCGAAATTGAAACGGCTTCTAAAATAACAAATACTCGGATCACCCTGAATACTAATGGCGTCCTCGAATTTCCTCTCGTCCTTTCACCCGGATGATCACAATAATCATAACAATGCATTGATCAAAACGGGACCCGTTCCAATACACATTTACATCCTAATGGAAAATCCGGTTTCGGTAGTTTCCATCTCCACGCACATCCATAATGATATACATCTACTTCGTAATCTTCTTTAATAACACTACTGATTTAGTTATACAGAATATTTCTATATAATTGAAGAGAGAATAAACGAAAATGTGAAGTGGAAATTATCAATTATATAATTAATGTTAGTAGTAAATTAAACATTACATATTCAAGGTGGCGCAAAAGTAATGTCATAATTTGAATTGGCTGCCATTTTTACAGATGGCGCCAAATGTCACTGTGCTTTGACATTTATGATGTAGATATATTGTAAATTAGTTTTCAATAAGCCATGGAACGATACACACTTCAAGAACGTAATACGTAATCCATATATAATACTTCTCTTCAAAGTGATTGCTCCTTATTTTTTTAAGACGTCGATGGCATCACCGTAACCGTAAATGGTGAGCGTTATAGGCATATGCTAAACGAGTTTTTTTTTTGCCACAAGTTGCTGCATTGGGTCTTGATCATTGGTTTCAACAGAAGGGAGCAACCGCTCACACAGCTCGGGAAACTTTACTTTTGCGCCACCTTATATATATCATTTATTTATAAAAATGTTCTGCTTGTAGTATTTTTTTTGCTGTTGTGATTATAAATTATGAAAGAGTAGAATAAATAAAATTATACATGCAAAGATGTAACGATGAATTGGATGAAATTAAGTGGATAAATTCGTGTCCTTTTACCATTTAAAAATTAATGGAAACCGGTCTAGATAACGCGGTTTATTTGCGTTTATATTTATAATTGTTGTTTTCTTTTTTTTTTGTATCCTCCACTTCTCCTATTTTTATTATTATTTAAAATTGAAGTCCCCGAAGGTGCATTACTCATGCATTTTAGTTTAATTAAAAAAAAACTCCACCGGAGATAAGGTTTTAATTTACGGATTCTTTGCTTCCACCCGTAAATTTATACTCATGAAACATGACACGAGCTCTCGAATCTGCACATAACATCATCATCAACTTTAGGTTCAATGTTTTCCTTTTAAATCAATATCTTTTTGTACAAATTTACACAGATAAAGTTTATCAAAAAAAAAACTAATCATCATCATGATTCTAGTTTAAGATTAATGTTTTCCTTACTAATCAATGTCTTTTTGTACAAATTAACAAAGATAATATAGATCATTATAATTTTGGTTGAAGAAATTTAGAAAAACTTTAATGAACATTTTTAATCATCATGATTCTAGTGGAAATATCAATAATTTTCATCGTGATTTTATTTGAAGAACGTTTAGGTTCAATGTTTAACGTTCTCAACTGAAATCATCTTTATTCGCCACAAATTTAAAATAATGGTTAATAATAATGAAATTGGTAGAAAAAAATTAAAGAATTCTATCAGTTTCATCATTAATTGAAGAAAGTTTAGTTAGGTTGAATGTTCTCTCCTGAAAAGATCGTTTTTCAGCAAAAATACAAAAGAAAAATCAATAAAAATCATCTTGATTATGTAGAAATATCTGTAGTTTCAACACAAAAATACCTAACAACTATACTATAATCATTCTAGAGGAAACAACTTTAGGTTGAAAATGTTTCTTGAAATTCATTGTAAAAACCAAAAATATAAACTGTAAACTTAGGATTTTAGTGAAAAACACTTTAGGTTTGAAGTGGTTGGATCATTTGGTTTGAAGTGAAATAATATTAAATCGAGTAATAAAAAGAAATGAAGATCTGTTGGAATTTGCTGGACTCTATGTTGTTTTTTTTTATGGTGGGATGACCTTAAATCTCGTGGGCAAGTCTAATAACGAAATAATAGAAATTACTTTCCACGGAGGATGCGGGAAAAAGGGCTTTATCTGTGCAAGGATGTGAGCGTGTATGTGAGTTAGTTAAATTTGGTAGAAAATTGAGCGCGCTTTGTGTTCGTTGGGGAAAAAGGATCCAGAGAGAAGACGTCGAGCGGATAAAGCAAGCACCGTTATTATCCCATCCCTGCGAACGGGGGAGAGAATAAGAGATCCCACGTCCTTGGTTTGGAAGAGAGAAAGAGTGTGTGTGTGTGCACTTTGACCGGTTTCACCTAAGTGTTTAAAAGTTGTTAGACTCTAAGTGTATCTCTTCTCCTCTTCCCGTTCCTACGATGCCAGCAGGAAGAGAGACCTGCCTTTCAGAGAGACGTCGCCTGTCATTTCCATAGGCCACTTGATATCTAACAAGCGTCTCGTTGCATATTTATGCCCACTTCATATCTCGCGGATCGAATGGAAATATCAGACGTAGCCTCTTTCTCATCCTCATTCTCATCCTCAACCCCTACACCTATTTCACCTCCTGCTGCTACCATCATCCGACCGACTCCCCTCCGACACTCGAAGCTAAAAACCCTTTACATTTCGCCTTCTTGCCTTCCTCACTACCTTCAGCAAATTTGTTAAACCCTTCGACATCGCTCCATGAATTACAAAAGAACCCCATGAATATTACAATCTTAACATGCGCAATCTAAATACTACTCTCAACAACTGTATCTAAATAAGCTCATTTATACATAAAATTACTTAAGATTTTGACTCTCAACGTAGACCTACATTTTTTTCACTCATTAACTGAATAAATATTCAAAATTATAGATCAAATTCTTATATCAAATATTAGATACAAATCTTAGTAAAATTAGAATAATTGTAATAAAAAAGTTGAACAAATAAAGGAATTTATCAACATTTTAAACAAAAAGTTGTGAGGACAATAGGAAAATGTTTAAATTTATCAAATATTCTACATTAAATTATTAATTTCATAAATTTTTTGCTGTACATTTTGTGTTAATAATAAATATATAAATTAAATAAATGAAAAACGCTTCGAGCTGTTTTAATGTGGGAATAATTCATGCCGATAACGCATGACGTTTCATTATGTAACAATTCAACAAACTGAACAAAACGAAAATTGCAATATGTTTGAAACCGTGATGTGCAAGCTAAAATAATTTGCAGACTTTTATTTATTTAATAACATTTATTATACTGTAATAAATAGAAACTGTCAAAATATGAAAAAAAAAATAACGATTATAGTTTGTCAATTTGTTCTGAAATCATATAAATGTAATAAATGCAAATATATAAAAAAATATATTTTACATGATTCGTAGTTTCATTATTTATTAGTATAGAAATGTCTCGTTTAGTGCGGGTAATCCCGGACTGTTTGAAGCAGGAAAATGTATGAAAAGAGACTTGATTAAGTTTACATTTTTGTTTGTATAATTTTATAATTAATAAACAAATTTAAGTTTAATAAGTGCAAATTTCAAAGCTTCTTAAAGTAAACTAATTAAAATTATTATTATGTGATGTTTTGTTAAGTAAGAATTAAATGCAGATAATAAAAGTTGTTATTTTTAATTATATAAACTGGATGCAATAAGTTCTATAATATTTCATTGGGTTGAAGAATGAATCATTAATTGAAGAATGTTTAGTTACGTTGAATGTTTTCTACTGAAATTATCTTTTTTTTAACAAAAATACAAAAAAAAATCAATAAAAATCATCTTGATTTCAATGTTTTAATCTTCGTTATAGATCGATTGTGAGGAGGGGAAAAACTCTATTAAGGAATGAAGTATCAACAGGAGGGATGACAGCGAATAAATTCGGGCTCGAGGGTGGATGTTGGGTACGGATTTACGGGCATCCTTGAATTACCTACGCCATTTTTCGACCGGCATCAATTATTATGATCCGCTCGCTCACGAAAGAGAGAAAAGGGAAAGAACTGCGAAGGAAATCGGGTCTTCTTTATCAGCGCACCATTCTCATCCTCTCTTTGATGTTAAATATTGATGATCCCGCTTTTTCTAAATTCCTTTGTCGGAATTTATAACGTCTTCAATTTTATTCCGTCCCTCTCCTGCGCTACGCGCGCATCCATCTCTCGTTTAATTCACCCGAAGAACGAAAAGGGAAGAAAAGAAAAAGGGTAGCAAATAAAATAGGAAAGAGATGTATGTATACCGAATCCCACCTGACTATATTGCGGCAAACCCGTACAATCCACTAAATTACTTCGACTTCAAGCAATTGGTTTCGTTTTGGTTTTTCTGCACGTGTACTATGTTTATTATCCATTTTCACCTCACAAACTAACGCAATTAATCATCCATCTATTGGAGAACGTTTAATTTACTTATTCTTAAAGTTTTCCAAAACTTTAATAGCTCGCTTCTCCATTATAAATTGCCTTTAAAATGTATCAACTTTATTGATTCAACTGAAAATAAACCCAATGAAATATTATAGAAGTTTCAAAACTTATTGCATCCACTTTATATAGTTAAATATTATCTTGATTTAATTCTTACTTAACAAAAGATAACATTATAATAATTGTAATAAGTTTACTTTTTTGAAGGACAATTAATTTCCACTAGAATGATGATAGTATAGTTGTTAGGTATTTTTGTTTCAAGACGAAAACATTGAAACTACAGACATTTCTACATA
>NW_017098203.1:0-44514 GCF_001412225.1 Nicrophorus vespilloides
AAGAGAAGTCCCGGATTGCGCGCCTTCTACATCATTTTTAAAACTTGTGTACACATATTATGTGTATTTTTGAATATATTAACCATCTTCGATTTTCTTTGTCATCTTTGTTTAAAGCGGACTATACTTTGCAAATATAATTTGTGTTTGCTGTAATGTAATCTTTATTTAAAGCGGACTATACTTTGCAAATATAATTTGTGTTTGCTGTTAATGTACGCTTTTTTATATAAACAAATATTAAAAGTATAAAGAGACTTACACATCTTTATTTAAAGCGGACTATACTTTGCAAATATAATTTGTGTTTGCTGTTAATGTACGCTTTTTTATATAAACAAATATTAAAAGTATAAAGAGACTTCCACCAAGTCCCGAATTGATACAAGTAATATAAACTCACTTCACCGTGTGTGAATTGGAAAACAGTTCCTAGTGTTAGTGGTCATTCTAGTTGCATCTTAGTGTTGTTTGTGATCACAAAAATTTTCAAACTTTGCATATCTCCGAATAAAAAGCCAAAGAATAAAAAGAACCATAGATATGAAAAGCAAAATCATTAAAAATCGAGACCAAGTTATACTTTTTTTTCTCCATGCATTTAATAACACTTGCATGTCTCCGAATAAAAAGCCAAAGAATAAAAAGAACCATAGATATGAAAAGCAAAATCATTAAAAATCGAGACCAAGTTATACTTTTTTTTCCGGCAATGGAACGCATTATCGTAATTTAATTAGCAAGACGTGTTTCACTATACGGAAATTTTGGAACGGATTAAACTCGTTAAGCGATGTTCCACTCGAGACCGAGTTATACTTTTTCGTTTCGGCAAGGAACGCATTAACGCAGCGTTTTCCAAACTGTGAGGCGCGCCTCCCTGGGGAGGCGTGAACTAGTCTAAGGGGAGGCGCGAATATTAGTAGCAGTGAGCAATTTTCCAAATATCTGCTAAAGATAGATTTTTATCTTTTTGAGCAATTTTCCAAATATCTGCTAAAGTATAGTTACATTCCTGTGCTCTTATCCATATGGCTGTAATACGCGTTTAAAGTTGAAAAATTGAAACTAGAACGTTTGAAAAGCAGTGTTTGCACATTTCATTCACTTACAATATATGCATATAAAAGCTGAATGTTTGGGGAATCCAGCAAATATAGATACATTCCTGTGCTCTTATCTATATGGGGAGGCGCCAAATGATTACATACTTTTGAGGGAGGCGTAGTAACATCAAGTTTGGACCAGTGGTTTCCAAGACAAGATGGATACCTATTGGACTACGAAAATAGTGAATTTCGAAAACTAAATAAGAGAGTAATAAAAACAATGTGGAACTACGAATCATATTGCCAAACACTAAAAACAGTATTATTATTTGTTAATCAAAATTTTTGTCATCCAAATCTAAATCAATCGAGAAATAAAAATACGAAATGTAAGGAATCTTTTTAATTTTGGATAAGTACAGACTATTAGATATGGTTGAACTATTCTATCAATTGAAATAATGTGTCCGAATAAGTCTTTTTGATATAAATATTGAAATTTCGTTTTCAGAACATGAAATTAGTAGTATTATGAGGGCACTATCAGAGCTACCCGAACTCACGTATGAATGGTTGTTTTTGTTTGAATAAAACTACTGTGATCAAAAGTATCAAGCATATAAAGCTTAAGTTTGAAGACGCTCCGTAACATGATAATATTTAGAATTTAGGAATATACATCAATCAGCTAAATATAATTTATTTCAGTTGAATTAATCTGCCATTACTATAACTTTTGATTTAACGAAGATTCCAAAAAGTCTGAGTTATTTATATATGATTTTACTACTGTCTGCACATTTTAATGTAATGGTTTAATTGTTCAAGTATGTTTATATTAGAAACTTGAATTATTCTGTCTGTCTCATAAATAAATTATGTCTCGTGAAGTGGAAATTTAGTTGTACTATTTGCTGAACATCAAAGTGAACTAGTTTTGCTGTGCTGTTAGGATAAACATAAAGCTTCAGCGTCTAAATCCTCTAACTCGACTTCGTAACTTACATTATGCAAACATTTACACTTGCAGACTACGAGACTGACCTTAGTTGGCGCATCTTACAAAATGATGACAACGTGCCGAATAATGTAGATAAATAAATTAAATAATTCTACAACCAATTTTCAATATGAGTTAATATGTTTATGTACTCAGAAACATGATTACCCTAAGATAATTTAAATATACATCAATACCTCAGTTAGTGCGGATAATCCATTCAGTCAATATCCCCGACCATTTAATCATAGACTTTAAAATTACATAAAGATTAAATTTCATATAAAAGAAAAGAACGGATTTATTGTATAAACAAATAGTTTATTGTATTATTTTGTTAATTTGTCAATTAAAATTTAGTTTATATTTTCAAATCCGTACTATGCGAGGTATATAATATACATCAATATTGCTGCGGATCGTAATCCCGACATTCGAAATCCCGACAGTAGCAAAATCCCAGCAATTTTTTTTATATTGTCGGGATTTTGATGCTGTCGGCATTGATTGTCGGGATTTAGATATAGACACTTCAAATATATTATATAGATCAGATTCAAATGTATTCATTTTCTACACAAAATGTGTACAATTATAAAGAATCTAATTAATTAAAATTTCGTTTACATCTTTATATTATTAAAGTATATCATTTGTAATTTAATGGAAAGAATCATAAAGTTATATGCTAACACTACTTACGTGTCGTATTTAAAGTATTTGAATGAGGACACTTACCTAAAACAGAAAATATATGTATTAGTTTCTTCATTTAACGTATTGAAATATTATAATCTATGCATGTAAATGTTAATAAAAGATATTACATAAAGATATATCAAAACTATACAAGTATATGTTTTCTCATGGTTAAGGATTTAAAGAAATAATAGATTTAATCATCAGAAAACTGAAAATTTCTTTATATTGTAATGAGATTTGTTATAGAAATGGGAGAAATATATTAAGAAATAACAAAGTTATTCATCAGAAAACCGAATATTTTATTATTTTTTAATGAAATTAGTAAAACAAAATAATTTTTCAATACTTCAAGATCTGGAGTGAAAAGATATAGTAAATATAAAACAAAATACAAATAATTATTGTCTAACATCAAGATGATAATTGTATGAGAAATACAAAAATTGTTAAGATATTCTAAGTAAACTTTTCAAAACATAAAAAGATTGTATATGAAGTATAGTTAATTAATAAAATAGTTAGTTAATTTATAAAATGTTCGTGAAAAATAAGTTTTAAATAATTAAAATATTCTGATAAATTTCAAAATTTAAAATAATTTACTTTACTTTTCGTTCCATGAATAATACAACTAATTAATTAAATATTTAGTAATTATAAACAATTACAAAATTGCATTTAAAATTGTTTTAATTTATTGATATTAATTAATTGCATTTTTTATTTAATTACATCCCATCAAAGTGAGGTATGCAGTTGACATATTTTTTTTTAATTTAATTGAAAACCGTGTCCACTTCGGCCTCGAATAAAATTTGGCTCTATATTGGAATAAATGTATACTAAGTGTACTATATTTATAAATGTCAGTGATACAGGAATTCCATGAATAAATTCTTTGTGTCGTGTGCCAAATGATGATGTGCATGTGGATGGGCGAACGAATAAAAAAATAATATGTGTGTGTATGTGTGTTATTTAGAAAGAAAATATGTCAAAAATAAATCGCATTCGCATGCAATTTATGAAACGAAAGGAAAATACCGTATGCAAACATTTATGTACGGATAGTAATTGCATTTTTCCATATTTTATCCTTGCAGTCTGCGTTTGCTTCTGTTTATTTATTTATTTTTGTGTGCAGATGACACGCGACGGACGTATCGTATTATTCGGTTTGTTTTTGTTTTCGGTTGGTCGGAAAATCTGATTTTCCTACGGGATTCGACGTTTCTCCCCAGGCTACGTGACTTTGCTAATAAACCGAGTATACACGTTGCATATGAATCACAAAAAAATGAATGCAAAACATACATAACAATAAGAGAGGATAAAAAAGAATCATTTACGCGGTTACACTCAACATATTGCGACAGACTAATGAAATTACTGGTTATGAGTTTTTCATCCCTTTGTGCTCAAACGAATGGAGAAATTCTGTTTTTTTTTTAATCCGAGTATTGAAATTCTCTTTGTACGTATTTTTATTTTAATCATATCATAGGAAATATTTGGTCGTATATTTCAGGTAACAATAATTGTGTTATTAAAATTGTGAAAGTAAAACAAAAAATGTAGTTGTTGTATTGTGCTTTGAAAGTATACATATGTTTGTTTGAAAAAATATTTATACAATAAATATATCTGTTAAAATGTTATTCAGTTAGTCAATAACATTTGTAAAAGATTGCAAAATGCGTTAAAAGCTTGAGTCACCATCACTTGACAAGTATTTGTATATATACACTCCCTGTACAGAATATTTGTACTATCAATGCAATTATTTCAAGCAACTTGTCAAATATTATGTTTTTCAATCAGAATTCTTAGACATAGTCTGTTAACTTGGATCACAAGTAATTGAGAAATATTTGCATAAACACAATACAATTAAATGTACACAAGATATGTACTGTCAATACAGTTATCCTAACTAACTTTTAAAATACTGTTCGTGTATAATTGTTGAAAGACTATCTTAACATGAATTACAATTACTTGATAAGTATTTATATAAACACACTACATGTACACAATATTTGTTCTGTCAATGCAATTATCCCATTATCCCAAGTAACATGTTCATGTAGAATTTTTACAATTTCATATTTACTTGAGTCAAGTACTAGTATAAGCGGTCAACATATACATGACATTTGTACTGTCAACGCGTTTATTTCATGTAACTTGTCAAATATATCGTTGACCGTGCTAAATGTGTTCACAAAACTTAGTCTTAAGTACTTGACAAATCCTTAAATCCATAAATGTAAAACATGTACATGATATTTATTTGTCAATGCAATTATTCCAAGTAACTTGTCAAATATTGCGTTTTTTAACCAGAATTGTTAAAAGACTATCTTAACTTGGATTGCGTAAACACTATACAATTACATGTACACAAGATTTGTACCGTTAGTGCAGTTATCCCAACTTGTTGTCAAATATTGCTTGTGTACAATTGTTGAATGACTATCTTAACATCAATCATAATTACTTGACAAGTACTAGTATAAACGAACTACAAATACATGTGCATGTTATTTATAATGTCTAGTGTTTATGCAATTAACTTGTCAAATATTTTTTGTGAAGAATTGTTAAACGACAATTTTAACCTGTATCACAGTTACTTGACAAGTACTTGCATAAACGGTTTACTTATACATGACATTTGTACCGTCAATCTGTTTATTCCAAGTAACTTGTCAAATATCGCATTGATCCTACATAATGTTTTCCGAATACTAAGCTTGAGTCTCATTACTTGACAAATACTTGCATAAATGTACATGACATTTATACTATCTGTTATCAATGCTATTATTGAAAGTAACCTGTCAAATATTTCCTTGTTTATGCAGAATTTTTATAAGACTGTCTTAACATGAGTCACTATTACTTGACAAGAACTAGTACAAACGCACTACATATACATAACATTTATAATGATTTCTCAAGACTATCATCGCTTAAGTTACAATTATTTGACACGTAAATGACATTTGTACTGTCAATTAGATTATTTCAAGTAAGTTGTCAAATACAATTTGTATTCATTCAATCTAATCGTCAAATAATCTCTCTCTCTAATGTTAAAGACATAGCTACCTACCAATATTTGGAAACTATTGCTGCCAACGTTATTATTTTGCAAATTTTGAATATTCATTTCTTAGAAAAATTAAAAACTTTGTCATTATTTCCTTTTTTTTTCAATATTAGTATGCATATAAATTCTATAGATTTCTATACTTTTCTTAAATCAATACTAACATAATGAAAATATTAAAGAAAAATGATGACAGTGACACTTCTTTTATAACATACAAGGTTTTCTACAGATTTAAGAAAATATAATTAAAAAATGGTTACAATAAAAACTTGACAATAAATGTTCTTTAAGTACCCTTTTGTATTGTCTTTGAACTACGAAGGTAAAATTGAAAGAACGTTTTTATTCTATTTCTCATTAATTGCATATTGCAACTGTGATTGTGGTATTTCCGCTACGTCCGTTTTAATAAAGCAAGTCCATCAATCCGGTATATGCGGTCCGAAATGAAATTTCCATTTTGGCGAGTAGAACCGTTTGATTATGCAGAACCGTTCTGCATTTGCGAATCTGACGCAATTAGCTCAGTATTTGCGGTTTATTGAATCATCTCGGTCCCCGTGCGTTTGACGTAGATCGAGTACGAAACACGAATTTGCTTGCGATTTTACGTGCCGATAGGTGATGATGATAACAACCGAAAAAATCTGTTCAGATAGAAACAGAGTAGAAGATCGTGGTGGAAAAGATGCGGTTCAGAGAATTCAAGCCCGATTACCTCAGGTTCCTGTCCTTAATGGAATTCAAATTGTTAAATTCACCCGGTTGTATATAATTTGACGAATTCTTTATTTCGTGAAAATCGTATTATGTTGGAGAGGAAACAACGTCTGGTATATAAAATACTTGAAAACATGTCAACAATTTTGAAGGGAAAATATTAATTGAATGAACAAATTGAGGAGGAAACAACTTTTGGTACATGAATATTGATGGTAAAATATTAAATGAATGAACAAATAATTAATGCAATATCGAAACAAAAGGAAATTATGGAATTTTGTAATGAGAAATAGATCAATCAGGTGAGCAGATTTATGGGACACGATATCTCTTTTCTGGTTAAATTGATGGATATTGATTTGTAATAAAACGAAAACTATATTAAAATGATTAAATGAGTAATATCCTTTCAAAATTCATTATTTCTGAGAATGTACCGTTGCCAATAGATTTATTTTTAGGTATGTAATGGATTTTGTTAATGTTCCCATTATATTACAAAACGTATTATTAAAAATAGAATGAAACTACAAAATTATTTTTTATTATTTCTTATTGCTATATTACATACATTTTATTCATTTGAAACTTTTATAAAATTATAGTAATATCATAATTAGAAATTTAAATTTAGCTAAATTTTCAAAGAGTACAATATTGACTCTGTTGTATAAGTCTTAAGATGCACAAAAATAGATGCTTTAACATAATTTGAGTTAACTGTTTTGGATATATTATTTGTATATGCCAAATATCAAATAATATGACATATGCAAATAATTATAATGACATATTTCAAATGTCAAAATAATATGATATAAATTGGAAACTATGAATTATACTGTTAATCTTCTTTAATATAATTTGAGTTATTTTTTCTGAATACATGATTTCTATATGAGCCGTAATCGGTAAAAGTCCATTTTTTTATGAGATATCATATAATTTGTGCTTAATTTAGTGTTTATTATCTTCAAATTATGTGATTTCTTATATCAAATACAAACATATGCCAAATGTCAAATTAATATGATATATACAAATAATTGTCAAATTAATATGACATATGACATGGATTATATTGTCACTGTTCAGGAAATTAATGCGTTGTGTTGGTACTGAGTGGTCCAACCAAAGCAACAATCATAACACACAGTTTATTGTAATTTATCGTAAGACTTAATTTGTCGAGTAAATTGATGATAATTTACATATCATTTCCAAATCATTTATGTATATTATGAGATTTTTCATAATTTTCATATATTTCTAAATTGTAAGTTCTGAAATAGTATATATTTTTGATTTCTTCTTATATGAAATGCAATTTAATAAACTTAGCTACGTATGTTATTCGGTCATTTTATATTGCATTAACTTTTAATTAAAAAACTTTGTAATTAAGTTTATTTTTCATTATGTTCTAAATTATATCTCAATTTCAGTTTTATTTTTTTTATTTTTTGCAGGGAAACCACGAAGGTGGAAATTGTGGATTTCAATTTTCCGGCGGTAAATTAAACGGTGGAAGGTAATTAAGTGGTAATTGAGGACGGTTGATGTAGGATCGGTCTGGTAAGTAAGTCAAGTACGTCAGAAATAGAAGGATTCCGTTGGATAATTTGATTGACATCGTTTGTAGAGTGAGAGTAAGTGAGTGAGTGGTTGTAGCAGAGTAGTAGTGGATGGCAGTCACCGCACGAAAAGTGACACCTATTTATAGAGGGAGACCCCCAACCGAAGTCGCGACGCCCGGCGCCGAAAAAATAAAACAAAAGTACGAGCGAATAATCTGCTCTCTCGCTCTGCTTTCGCACTGTCATATGGAGAGGAGGACAAACTCAGATCCACTTGGAAAAGTATTTACCTTTCCTACCTTCTGGAGCTATTCGGAGGGGGCGTCCGTCTGGTTGTGCTCGACGACTGGTGACTCAGATAGGCCATGGCCTGGCATTCTGACCATAAACACCCTACTGCACAGCACACACACAACACCCACCACCTCCGCCACTCTTCAGCAGTCAGGATGATGACGACAAACCTCTCCGCTCTCTTCACATAACACCACTTAATCCGAGCCGAAAGCTTATTACGTTCGTGGGCTTTAACGGAAGTTCGATCTGGTCTGATGGATCCACTTTGGCCTCGACGGAGACGACGTCCACGCAATACCCGTCGCTGGACACTTGTGCGAAAATAAACCCGGCGACGCATGTAAACAAAAACCGAAATATTGAAACGCATCCCAACCTGGGCTATTTAAAAACGCCGCCGGCCCTCTAGACTGGTCACGCGATCCACCATACAACTAATTCCGATCATTGTTCGCATACCTATCTACACAAACTATTTTCAGACTGTCGCCCAGACTGTCAACTTTTCGTTCACATCAAACTTTCCACTTTCCATCTTCAAACCTATACAACCAACATTTCCTATCAAGATATTCTTTAATCTATTTATCTGCAGCAAACAAAATACTAAGAGTATGTGTTAACAAAATTTACTAGTTAACTGTGATAGTTGCTAAATTTTGTCAACTTTTTTTTATCTACTTTATTTTTGAGAACATTATTTCAATTATGTAGTAAGCATAATTGGAACATAATATTTAACTGCAATATTTACACTAGAGAATTGAACATTTTTTTTATATATTATAAAAATTATTCTTTTAAAATGTTCATAGATTTTATTAATATATAACTATAACCAATGAATCGCCTATCAATGTCCTACTTTACAAATTACACTAATTAATTGTAATTAATAGAATTAAATAAAATCTTGTCATAATTATCTTAATATCTAAACCACATAGATTGGTGATCACCTCTATCTGGTTAGTTTCTCTGTTAGTTTGTTTGTCTTCTATTATTCCTTCGTGGTCATTTTTGTGGAAACTAAATATGCCAACATAATTTATTTATATATTTTAAAAAATATTTTCAACATCCCAGATTATACAAATTTAATTTTCTGATGATATTTTCTCTTCATAATATTTTAATAAAATTTATTACTTCTATAACTTCTCAATGCTATAGTAAACTATAACTATAACTAAAATGATAGATTTTAAATATTTTTCCTTTCGTGTCATATAAATCAATAATTGGGTACATGGTTTAATTACTAGGAGAATCTTAACAATTCTACAATTATTTACCAATAGGATATAAAATATATATATATATACAAAAATTTGTTTAAAATACTTCAATATACAGTGGAACCTCGCTTAACGAGTTTAATCCGTTCCATAATTTCCAGATTTACTCGTATAGTGAAACATATTCAAAAATACACATAATATGTTTACAAAAGTTTTAAAAATGATGAAGCAGTCGCGAAATCCAGGACTTCTGTTCTCATCGTTACTCGTTATGCGAAATGTTGCTTGTTAAGCGAGTCAATTTTCTTTTAATTCATTTTGCTCGTTAAGCCAAATGCTCTTTATGAGAGTTGCTCGTTAAACAACGTTCTACGGTATACTGAAACAATTTTTGATACAATACTATTCCAACATTCAATTATGAAGGAAATTAATGAAAAATAAATAAAAAATATGAGATTCTTCATAAAGTTTATAAGCAAATATCTGAATGCTATAAATATTGAGCGAAAATAATTCAAAATTTCTCTGGACTTATTTTATGATATTTCTTAATAATGTAATTATTGTTTTGTAACTTTTGTAATTACATTTTAGTAATACCGTGGAACCTCGCTTAACAAGCATAATCCGTTCCAAAATTTCTCGTAAAATGAAACAATTTTCCCCATATAAACTAATGTTATATACGATAATGCGTTCCATTTTGCTCGTTAAGCGAAATGCTCGTTATGCGAGGTTTCACTGTATATATTAAATGATGTTGCAAATACAAGAAATTTAAAATAATAACATTCTTAAAAAGTAATTAAATAATGAGTTTTTTTTTCAAAAACTCCCATTGTTCGTAATAAACATGTTGTGTCTGGAGCACAACAGAACCTTTTACAGCTACAATTATTAAACAACACACAGTACAAAAAAAATCCTTTATTTTTTTTCTATCTCTCGTTTTTCCTGACAATTCCACGTAATGCAACCGTCATTGTTCGTAACGCGTCCATTGTTGCAGTCATGAACAAAGAGGAACATTATTATCCCAACTAGCTGCAAAGTGTGCCCGGCGGATAATACCAAGCAACCACCATTTTTTGCCTTGTATAAGCGCGTGTTTTTAATAGCTCAACGTTGTGCAATCAAATTCATTAAAACAATTGTTTGCATCGCTCCAGTTATGAAACGAAACAAATTACATGCAATTAGTCAATATTATAATTATATTTTCGATCCGCACTGATTGCTCCAATACCGGCTATTTATAGATGCCAATTATTAATTGCTTTCAATTATGTCCGTGGAAATTGATTGCAAACATTAATTAATTGGAAATATTACAACATTGAAATACATTGTAATTGACTATATTTTTGTTTCGCTTTAATTTAAATACAGTAATTATTGTTCTAGCTTTATTACGTAGATGGTAAATTACCTCGCATAGTACGGCTTCGTTCAGTACGGATTCACTATAGTCCGGTTTGAAATTAAAAAAAACTAAATTTTAAATGAGCAACATACAAATAAATTCTAAGTTCCTTCATTAATTTGATTTCAAACAATCCAGATTATCCGCGGGACAGATTAGGCACTATGTGATATGTAGCTGTATTTATATATTAATTTCATAGTTTATTCGATAAAAATAGTACTCAAAATTTATTTTTTTATATAAAATAGATCATTTTTTCTTTTATATAGTCAAGTCTCTGTTGTATGAATTATTGCTATTTGATTTAGATCTTTGATTAATTCGTTTTCAAACAGTACGGATTATCAGCAGAACTTATTGCACGTAATATGCGAGCTGTTGCTGTACTTATATATTAACTTAATAGTTTAGTAGGTAGACAAAAATATGATCTTTGTTTTTTTCATTTATACAGTCAAGTCTCTTGTGGTTTAAATTATTTATATTCCATTTAGTTCTTTGATTAATTCGTTTTCAAACAGTCCGGATTATTCGCGGAACGGATTACCCACACTATTCGAGGTATAGCTGTATTAACTTAAGAGCTTAGTAGACAAAAATAGTATACAAAGTTATATTTTATATAAAACTGTTGTTGTATGAATTATTTCTATTTGATTTAGTTCAATGTTAGAAATGGAATTAATCGGTTTCAACAGTCCTGATTATCCATATTACCCGCACTATACGAAGTATAGCTGTTCTTCTATATTAACTCAATAACTTAAACGTTTAAGTATACTAAATTGAGATATTTATACTAGTACCATCATAAAGTCGACAATTGTTATGTTTTTATTCTCTCATAAACGTAAATATTGTTACTAAATCTAATTAGATTTAAACAAACTGTGTAAATTTTGAATTATTATTGATGCATTTTTGATTACAACTTTATTATATTTTTATTTATTTCAGTAACAATTTTGTAATTTCATAATTTAATAAAATTTGTAAATTGTCCCTATTTGTATCATTTTTACACTTCAGATGTAATCTAGGTAACTTTATTATTATTATATTTCATTAAATATATCAGTACGAATTCACTATAGTGCGGTTAAAAAATTTCAAAAGAAACTAATTTTATATTGAACAAAATAAAAAATCTAAAAAATGGATATTTTAATTATCCTTTTATTCATATAGTCAATTTCCTCCATTAGTTAGGCTTCAAACAGTCCGGAATATTGAAATAAATCACCCGCACTATGCGAGGTATTTATTTACTATTGAATTATTTTAATTTTCTTTGTTTTTGATAACTCAACTTTACAATTAAATAAAACCCGAACATTCCAACTGAAACGAATCCATGGTTAACTTTTCTGAAACGAAATTAATATTTTTTTTTTATTCTGATGGAATTGCCAGAATTGCGCTCACTTCGGATTATCGCTGAATGACTTTCAATCAGAAATCTAATTACATCTGCAACGAGAGCGTCCGTGATTGATGAAAATTGATAATAGCATTACATCCGGCGGCAAGATAATAGCTTTAAATCCAAAACAAAGAAAAAATGCGAAATGAATTCTGAGTGGATTTTCATAAATTCGTTCAATCAATTGATTGATTTCTCTGAACGAATTTCACTCATTGCGTCATTCTGTTTAATATACAGCAATATTTCGGGGCTTCCGTGCTTCGGTGCACTATAATACGGTTTGAAATTGTCAAAAGAAACTAAATTGTAATTGAGTATAATGAAAAAATAGTACACAAAATTATTTTGATCGGCAATCTTTTCGAAGTGAAGAACCATTTTTTAGATTTAAAAAAAAAAGTTTAAGAACCGCACGTAAAGATGATCAATCAATGGACTCAGTGGACCAACCAGTACAGCCAATGATTATGTAATAATAAAAAGAGTCACAATTATTCATTAGAAGAGACACATGCGGCTTAAGAGTCGCAGTTTGCCAACAACTACTCAATATAGTCAAGTATCATTTTGGTTTTGTTGAAAGTCCTCAATTTGTACGGTTTCAAATAGTGCGGCATATTGTCAATCACAAGTGCAGATTCAATATAGTACGGTTTTAAAATGTCAAAACAAACTAAAAAATAATAAGCACTAAAAGATCAGCCGACCAACCATTACTACCAATGATTATTTAATAACGAAAAGAGCCACAATTACTCATAAGAAGAGACACATGCGGCTCTGGAGCAACGGTTTGCCGACAACTACTCAATTTAGTCAAGTATTTTTTTGTTTTTGTTGAAAGTCCTCAATTTGTACAGTTCCAAATAGTGCGGAATATTGTCAATCACTAATGCAGATTCACTATAGTACGGTTTGAAAATGTCAAAACAAACTAAACAATAATGAACACTTAATGATCAGCGGACAAACCAGTACTACCAGTGATTATTTAATAACAAAAAGTGCCACAATTATTCATTAGAAGAGGGGTATGGAGCCGAGGTTTGCCGACAACTACTTAATATAGTTAAGTATCTTTTTGTTTCTGTTTTAAAGTCCTCAATTTGTACAGTTCCAAATAGTGCGGAATATTGTTAATCACTAGTGCAAATTCACTTTAGTACGATTTGAAAATGTCAAAACAAACTAAACAATAATGAACACTCAATGATCAGCGGACAAACCAGTACTACCAGTGATTATTTTATAACAAAAAGAGCCACAATTATTCATAAGAAGAGTGGTCTAGAGCCGCTGTTTGCCGACAACTACTTAATATAGTCAAGTATCTTCTTGTTTCTGTTTTAAAGTCCTCAATTTGTACGGTTTCAAATAGTGCGGAATATTATCAATCACCAGTGCAGATTCACTATAGTACGGTTTAAAAAGGTCAAAACAAACTAAACAATATCTTAATGTGCTATTTATTTTTATGCTGCTTTAAATTATGGTATGAATTATTTCTACTTGATTTAGTTCTTTGATTAATTCGTTTTCAAACAATCCGCATTATCCGCGAAACAGATAAACCGCACTATGCGGGGTATAGCTATTCTCCAATATACGTTAATAGACATTATGAATACTAAATTGAGTTATTTATACATATTCATTAGAAGAGACATATGCGGCATGGTGTGCCGTTAACTGTTCAATATAGTAAAATATCTTTTTGTGCTGTTTTAAAATCCTCAATTAGTACGGTTTCAAATAGTGCAGAATATTTGCGATGACCAGCACTAAGTGAGGTATTGCATTTAATAATACAAAATCCTCTTCGATTACAATAAAAACTAACAGATTGTATGCACTTTGATCAACTTTTTCTCACAAGTTTTTAAAACTCTCTTTCCGTCATTCGGATCCTCCGCATTTCTCCCATCCCCTTTATATAAACCTTGAACCTTTTCCCATCGTCCTATCGTGATTCAAAGGATATAAGTTGAAGGGGAAAAACAGCATTAAAAAAGGAGTAAACATTTCAAAGTTTACGATCATCGCGCTGTTAATTGCTGCAGCGACAATGAACATAAATATGAATAAAGAAATCATTGTAATTTATGCACACTGTTTTTATATTTTTTTTTATTTCAGTACAAACATTTGCACGACAATTAAAAACAATAAATTATTTAGAATTTTATATGAATAAATGTATAATTTGCAGGCTTTTGTTTTCTATACAAAAAATATTTACAAAATGTATTAATTTCAAATAAAGTGTTATTTCTCATTGTCTTTGGCTATGTTTTTGTACTTTTGAGAGGTTGAATTTAAATCCGACAAAAAACTAGTGACTAATGACAGAATTATTCCAAAATCAATTTCGATCTATTTTCTATGTAGTTATTAATAATTACAACCATAAAATTGCTTACAATCATGAAATTCACAAATTTCATATATGTTTTAAATATTTTGAATTGTTCGATTAATTTAACACTGGAAATGAAATACCTTGAATAGTGCGGATAATTGTTTCCACTATTATTCTGATTTTTTTATAACCGGACTACTAATTTTTCACATATTTTTTTTGCTTAATTAGAATTTAGTATGTTTTAAAAATTTCAAACCGTACTATAGTGAATTTGCAATGATAGAAACCGGACTATGCGAGTTATTACTGTATGTATAATATTTTATTTAACTTTATTATGTTAAATTTAATTGAGTGATTGTACATAATACACAAACACGTCATATAATATTCAATTATATAGAGACATTGAAAACTTACTGAATGTTCTAAATTATGATGTAACGAATAGATTAAATAATTTTTTCACGCTAAAAACATGTATGAAATCAAGCAAAGTCATGCAATTTTCGTCTAATTTTTGGTCTTAAGATTTTTTTGATGATTAAATATTATAATATGATTAGTATATTTCACGTAAATTTCATCTTATAGAAATTTAACCAGTTTAGAAATAATTAAACTTACAACTAAAATATACAAAAAGTATATTTATTTATGTTTTAAATAAATTTCTATCAATGATGGAAAAATTTTGTTCGAAACTTGAAATTAATATAGAAAATTGTTCTTTGTGTGTTAAAATGAATGATATTATTCAAATTTTTCATAAAATATAAATAAAATAGAGTAGAGTAGAGAAGTAAGTTTACTCAAAATTTCTTAATTGTTAAATAGAATATCCAATATTTTTTACATTTAAGTAAATATATTATCAAATAAATAATAAAATAATAGTTCAATTTAGTTTTATTAGTTCAAATAAGACTGGAAATAAGATCTATATTTATTATTAGTTTGAAAATAACTATTTTTGTATTCAAAACATAATTTTAATTAAATAATTAACATTGTAATTAATAGTTGTGTAATGATCTTATGTAAATTGGATTAAAGAAAGCAGAGGGCGAGTATTGACGTTTACGAATTGCACGCATTGCACAACTTATAGATTGGCATTGCGGACGAAGTGGCGAAGCGATGAACTATCCTTGCTCAATATACCGGTGGCGCCGTCTGGGGCGTCGCGACGCTGAGCGTCGAGATCTGCAGACGTCGATGACGAAGCTTCGGCTTTCGGAAGTGCGAGGGCGCCGCGACGCCCTCCGACAATAAATGAAAATCAATCTTCGGGTAATGTGATTTTCATTTGAAAATAAACGAAATGGAAATGGCCGGAAATGCAATTTCGAACAGATTGATTTATTATTTATCGCCTTTCTATTGGTTAACTATTAAACAATGAAGCTATATAGCAAGTGCACATACATCAATGAAGTTTTAATAGTTTATTGCTATAATCGTTAATTATTTGTTTGTATAAATTTAACAGGTTCTACATTGATTTTTATGTTTCAATGTTTTCATTTTATGAGACATATTTTATATTACAAATATGTTTCATATAATTAACTCGATTAGTGCGGATTCACTATAATACGGTTTGAATATTTCAAAATAAACTAAATTTTAATTCAGCAAAATAAATTCTAAAAAAGTAGTACAAAAATTATTATTAACAAAAAATTACCTTTATAAATTTTGTGAAGTTTATTTTTATGCAATTTTAAAGGTCTCTATTAGTCTGGTTTCGAACTGTGCGGAATATTGGCACTATGCAAAGCAGTGTTTCATATTTTAGATTATACAGAAATAGTTATATAAAAATAAGTTAGTGTACAATAACCTAAGTTTTTTAATCCAATAGAATGGAAGAAAAACTTAACCTAACCTATTTTTTTGTATAATATCTAGTTTTGTACAATTCAAGTTGCAAATAAAGCAATTTACTTGCTTAATTCTAGTTCTGCGCTAAATTTTAGGTTAAAATCAAAACAAAAAGAAATATGAACTTATAAATACTTCATATTCTAAGCAATTTTTAATATTTAGAGACGTCAACTGAAAATGTGACAGCTTCAATATTAATGCTTCATTTGCTGAAAATCCGGTGACCTAAATTTTTGTACCATTCTTTACACAAAAAAATAAACATTTACGCAAAATTAATTAAAAGTAAACTGCATTTAGTTTCTTTTTCTCTCCCTCATATATTTATTCTGCCTTTCGCTGCGTTGAAAACAATGGTTCTATCCAACAATGGTACGAGAAATATAGCGGCGCGTTCGGTCAGGTGGGTTAGCAAATAAATAAACATTTACACTATGCAAAAGTCCGACGCCGGAAAATCTGACTGACCCGAATTTGTTCACAAACATGATTCAATTTCGCGCTCTAATCCACATGCATGTTACATTTATTCCAGTTATTGAATTTATCCCGATGCACGGAATGCACGAAATAAAGCATAAACTCTCAACTAATTCATTGATGCGTTCGTAAATGTGGATGTAAACAGCAGTTATTTCAACAAAAATAATATGATTGGGTCAGCAATAAAGTGTGAAATATTTTTTTAAAGAATTAACTTTAATCAATCATATATTTTCCATTTTGCCCGATGAGCCATGTTTCTAGCAACTTCATGATTCCACGTTCATAAAACTGCTGGTGCTTATCAGCAAAAAACTGAACGAAATACGATTCCAGATGATCATAATTAGTGAAAGTTTTACCATTGAAAGTTTTTTTGAAGTAAGTAATAATCTTATAGGACAAGGTTAGGGATGCGACACCACTTCCCAACTAATCTTCATTTATTATCTAAGAGTTACCAAAGATGTATGAGGATTTGGTTGATTCAGCAAAATAACAAACCTTTGTAATCCCACCAAATTTATTGCATGATTTTTTTGATTCAATTCATCATTTTGATGTGATTTGTGCTGGTTCATCACGCATGGATCATAATCATTTTCGATTAATGTTATTATAGACAATCTATTTTTCATTAGTAGTGATTTGATTAGAAAAAGTGATGATAAAAGAAAAAGTGATGATTTCATTGTGTTTGAGATGCATATTGCCAATATTGATTCGTTCTGTTCAGTGAATTTTATGCAGTTCATGCGAATATCGAGATTCTTAATAAGACATCTTTCAAGTAACATTCATAGAAGTCCTTCAAAACTAACATAATGTTATCTATTTGTGAAATAATTATCAAAATGAAAATACTTATAATAGTTTGGATATACTTGTCAACACTGTAAACCACGCTCCTCATTACAATTATGAATCCAGATTGATTGATTGATTGCGGGGAGACCAGATCGAACCGTGAAAGAAGACGGTTGAGTTCTCTAGTAGAAAAAAAATTGTATGTTTGTGTAAGACCAGATCGAACCGTAAAAGAAGACGGTTGAGGACTCCGGTAGATAATATATTGGTATGCTCCAAGAAGACGGTGTTGGTGCTTTAGAGCAGCCAAGGCCAACCATCAGAGAAGAAGCGTGATGCTCTGAAGAGAGCAGAAAGTATTGAGTTCTTCCTCTCAACAAAAGGAAGTGGCGCCCAGAACTATCCGACGTCAGGGACTCATGCGCAGCCGGAAGTAGAAAATTTTGTTAATTTTCTTTAGTGTTCGATCTCACCCGTCGTCAGCATAAACTAATTATATCCACACATAAACTTGATATAAGTTGTATTAACTACAATGTAGAGTGATGGGCAAACGGCGGCCCGCGGGCCAGTTGCATTCTACTGAGAGGTTATACCCAGCATACCGCATATTTTAAGACAATGCTATAGAAATTTTCATTATTTGGCCCTTCTTACAATAAGCTTACTGAAATTCACAAAGAAACTACTTAAAATTGACAAATGGTAACGATTCCTCAATCCAATCACTATCAGTTTAACTATTCAAAATATAAATCATTACATTTGAAATAATTTTGAATAATTAAAATTTTCATTTTTTTATAGTAATTATATCCTAATTTATATTGGTCAAAAAGGCCAATTGGCCAATACAGTATATAAATAAATAGCAAAAAATTGACAAAAATAACAATAATTTTGTATTGTATTTTTTAGAATTTATTATTTTTTTGCTGTATTCAAATTTAGTCTGTTTTAACATTTTCAAACCGTACTATAGTGAATACGCACTGATTAAATCCGCACTATACGATGTATTGCTGTATCAATAAACCCGTTATTATTTACTAATTAAATAATATTCAACATCACAGTTGTTACATTCACATTTAAATGCTAATTAGTAATTAGTTTATGATAATATATTAATTATTGCAAAAAAAATCAATTAATTTTATACCGTCCGCAATTATTCGCGTATTTAACACCAGTTGTTGTTGAATGTTTCAATTGCTATATTGTATAATAATATACTGTGGGAATTAATTTCGTTTTGTGAATAAACGAGTATCCGCACATGTGTCCTGATATTTCCAGTTAAATGTATACTATTTTTAAGCTCAAAGAGAATTTTCCATTGTGTAAAAAGTATATAAATGTTTATATAAACGTAAAATATTTTATAATCAAACAGGTCAATAAATCGGATTAATTATTGGACATTTAATTTTAATTGTAGTATTTAATTTAATATTTCATAAAAGCTGCATAAAAATGCAATTTATTGCGTTTTATTTTATTGAGTTTTGTGTAGTTCGAGTACAAATGAATGAAAAAAAAAATATAAACATTTACTATGAAGGAATGGTTCGGGTAATCGGTTTTGCCGGACTGTATGAAACCGCACTAATCGAAGACTATAGAATCACAGCACAAAAAGAGATTTCTATACATGGACTGTTTAGAGAGAAAAAAAAATTTATGCATACAAATTATTCATTTTTATTTTGCTCAATTAAAATTTAGTTAGTTTTAAAATTTTCATACCGTAATATAGTGAAATAGTACCGATCGAAGCCGTACTATGCAAAATATACATTTTTTAAAATCAACCCCTTAAAATAAGTCCAATCTATTTAATCAATATTTTATAAATTATTTGAACGAATAAAGTAATAGTAATAGTATAAAGTAAAAAATATATTATATATACTTTTTTAAGCAAATGTTGTATTATGAAATCTACAAGAAATTCAGTATATCATTTGTTCTACTTGCTCAAAAGAAAAAATGCCCAGACTGTTTTGAGAAATAAAATCAGTTTTAAATGATGATAAATTCATTAAATAATAAGAATTAATCTGTGTTTATATTAAACATTAATAATTTGTTCTTCTGATTGATATTTAACAATCGGGTCATTTTGACCCGATTATGTAGTACGTGTTTTATTTATTTGTTTGTTGTAGTTACGGGTTAAATTAAATCATTTGATTAATTGGAATATAAAAGTGATTTATTATTTTTTTAAATTTTGTTTTAGTTTATTAAAAATATTATTTTGTTGCATTAGTTTTTCACTTGTTCATTTCCTTTGACACATGGTGACAGCTGTCATTTTGCTAACATTGACAATGACATTGACACATTTTAAGTCGTAATCCATATGTTGAGAAATTTTACGATTATTCTTTGTTTTGACTAATAACACATATTATTAAATAAAATCCAAATATAAACATTTACTGTGCAGGTAATCGTTTCTGTCGAACTGTATGAAACCGCAATAATCTAAGAATTTAGAACTGTTTAAAAATAAACATCACAGATTTTTTTACAGTTTAAAGAGAAAAATCGATCATTTATGCATACATCTTTTTTTAATTAATTTTTATTTTGATCAATTTAAATTTAGTTAGTTTTAAAAGTTTCAAACCGTACTATAGTGAATCAGCACTGATCAAAGCTATGCAAAATATACCTGCATTTAATACAGTTTGATTAAATAAAATCTTTTTTTAAATCAAACCCCCAAAAAGTTCAAAGTCCACAGTTTTTCATTTGTTCATTTCATTTGTTACATAATGACAGCTGTCATTTTGCTACCAATTAAAACTTAATATTAATATTTATTGGCAAATTATCGCAATTATTATGCAAATTTTAGGTCGTGATCCATAGGTTGAGAAACGCTAACATTAATAGTATTTATATAAGAGTATATCCAGCTTATAATTAATAAATGTACGTTGAACGGATAAAGAAACGCATTTGTTTCTTTCACTTCAAAGGAATTGTGAATTGTTGCAGATGATTGTAGGATATGCAGTAATTAAAGGATTTTTATCCTCAAAGGATTGAAATGTGCGATTGAAACCAATGAACGATGGACAAAAAGTCCGCTCCGATCTGACGGAAAAGAGCGTATGATGCAATCAAAATTCATGTCCGAAAATTTGCGCAGGGTGTTGAGGGGGGGGAGGGAGAAGTTTAAGGGTTCCGCAGTCCTAATGAATAATTCTAATGCGGCACTAAAAATCAATGTCTGGTGATTAATTAATTAGGGCGCTCGCCTCGCGCCGCCCGAAAAACGTTTCCTAACGCTAATTATCCTTTCGCTCGTAATGATCCTGAAAACGTCTATCGGTCTCCGAGATCTATCCTCGAGGGGAGTAGTCGGCATGTTGTCAGCATTACCATTATTACCGTACCAGCCTCCTCCTACTTCTACTCTTCCTCCTCGAATAACGTAGGGGCGGACACTAGGTTATTCGAAAGAGTCAGAGGTTTGAACCGAAGACCATTTATAACCATTGCAACGCCAACGCTCCTCGCGCAGCGATTACATAATGCGCAGCGCAACAATGAACCTTCCGTCCTCTTAAAAGTTCAGGCAGGTCAATGAAGCGGAAACAATTATTATTTGCATCCCTGCGGGTTTCATCTTCCGCATTCGCGTTCTGTTTTCTCCTCTTTGTTTTATTCTGCGCACCGTAACCTTCACCTCTCTTCAACCCTTTTACTCCAGTTTTCGGAATAAACGAGTTCATTAATGCCACCGACTTTTCTCCAATTACCAACCCTCCGCCACTTAAATTCAATCGTTTATTGTTATCCGTAAGATAACTGCTGCGGGTTCTGCCATGGAATTTGCGCATGCACGTGCCGTTTTTTTATTAAATGTCGTTGCACACTTAACTTTATTGTGTTTCTTCTGCAGTCGGGGACTTCTAGAGTGGAAAAAGCTTTTATGAACGACACGGAGCGGTAAATAATGCCCTTCCGGACACTGAATGCATCGGAGAAAACAGCATTAGGTCCATTATGTAATATGCAAAGAAAAAACTTTGCATGAATATACATACAGTGTGTCATCAAAGGGAGTTTGGTAATCTGCTTTCTTCTTATACATTTTTAGATAATGAAACATTAGCTTAATATTCACTATGGAATTAAAAAATAATGAAATTTTATATTATGTAGTTTCTATAGTAAAACAATAAACTGAATTTAAGTCGTTTTGGACAATTGCATATCAAAATTTACCGTTATTTTTGTTTACTGGTAAATATGTCCAGTAAAAACATATTAACCGGTAATTTTTTTAATTGAAAATTCTGTCTGCAAAAAGGCGATTAACTATTAAATTTAAAAAAAAATGTAATACATTATCAAAAAAAAAACAATAAGCATGTACGCTTTTAGTTAATAAAAAATCAAATCTCCTTGAAACAAATCTTTAATAATAACAAATTCGAAATAAGTTTAATACATAATATTAGACCCATCAAAACACTTTTTTAACACTTTGTCGTCTGACTCTATGAGTACAGTAAACTATATTCATGTACAACATCACTTTCAATTTCCGAGTAAAAAAAAAATACTAGTGTTTTTTATCAAATTTACCAGTAATTACTGTAATCGGTTATGGAAGATCTAGATCATCTTTCTTTATTATATCTCCTAATTCAACGTTTTCTTTCAACACTTACCTGACTAACACCACGTTCAGAAATAATCATTAATTGTCTGTTGAAGCTTATTTTCTATAGAAACATTCGTTATTTCGAGTTACTTGGCTTCGCTCTTCACTTTTGTCCATTCCACACTATCCCACTCAATACTTTTCCAATTGCTTTTAACAATCTCTAGCATCATTGTAACTGCCACAGACTCAACTAATAATCCTCCATCCAATATTGTACACCAAATTGCTTCTGAAGACATTAATACCATCCTTGTTCGCTCACCCAACCATTTATTTTTACTCTACTCTCTCATTAGTTTTTACATCTCAACTTCTTATTGATTTACAATTTGTATATAAACATAAAAAATACAGTATTTTTCGGCCCATAACACGTAATGCAATTTTAAGTCAATTTTTCTATATAAAAAGATGCCCAAAAAATACTAATTTAACTTTAATATAAAGTTTGAAAGAAATACAAAAATCCGATAGTTAATTATAATTTTGATAAAATACATTTATTTTTTTGTAATAATAGAAATACATTTAGTTATAAACGATACTTGGTATGTAATTTTTCAAGTACAATCAAAAAGTACTTGTCAACTATTGCATATTATACTTTTAACAAGTAGTTCATTACTTAGCTTGTATCAACATACACTTGACAAGTATATCATATTGTAAATTTAACATGTATTTAATTACTTAACTAGTAACAACAAGTACTTGTCAAATATTGCATATTATACTTTTAACAACTTGTTCATTACTTAACTTGTAACAACATACACTTGTCAAGTACAGCATATTGTAAATTTAACATGTATTTAATTACTTAATTTTTAACAACAAGTACTTGTCAAATATTGCATATTATAAACGATACTTGGTATGTAACTTTTCAAGTACAATCAAAAAGTACTTGTCAAGTATTGCATATTATATATTTAAGAAATACTTAATTACTTAGCTTGTAACAACAAATAATAGTAAAATATTGGATATTATACTTTTAACAAGTAGTTCATTACTTAGCTTGTATCAACATACACTTGACAAGTATATCATATTGTAAATTTAACATGTACTTAATTCCTTAACTTTTAACAACAAGTACTTGTCAAATATTGCATATTATACTTTTAGCAAGTAGTTCATTACTTTACTTGTAACAACATATATTTGTCAAGTACACAATATTGTAAATTTAACATGTATTTAATTACTTAACTTTTAACAACAAGTACTTGTCAAATATTGCATTTTATACTTTTAATAAGTAGTTTATTACTTAACTTGTAACAACAAGTACTTGTCAAATATTGCATATTATACTTCTAACAAGTATTTCATTACTTTGCTTGTATCAACATACACTTGACAAGTATATCATATTGTAAATTTAACATGTACTTAATTCCTTAACTTTTAACAACAAGTACTTGTCAAATATTGCATATTATACTTTTAATAACTTGTTCATTACTTAACTTGTAACAACATACACTTGTCAAGTACAGCATATTGTAAATTTAACATGTACTTAATTACTTAACTAGTAACAACAAGTACTTGTCAAATATTGCATATTATACTTTTAATAAGTAGTTCATTACTTAACTTGTAACAACAAGTACTTGTCATATATTATACTTTTAACAAGTAGTTCATTACTTAGCTTGTAACAACATATACTTGTACTTTTCAAGTATTACATACAATAGTTTTTGACTTTGATTGATACGCGTTTGTCTACAAAATGGTCAGCTACAGCGAATAACTTAATAGAGGCCAACAATAAATGTTGATGAAGTAAGCTAATTAACTTTAATGAAGTAAATTTGAGTTGTTCCGGTGAATGGATCGGCTTTAATTATTCTCTATGCACGCTCTCCCTAACTCACTATATTATGCGAAGCTCCACGTGTACTCGGAAACAGCTAAAAACTGTTATTACATTGCTAATTAGAATAATTCGTAATAACATTGTTGGCGCACCGGAACGTAACGCGATGGGATTAATTAGAATATCTCGAAGGGCATTCAAACTTTTGCAATCCACTCCAAAGTACTCCAAGCATTTGATTTTTTCAACTAGATATATTAATAATGCACTTTCGGACATTGAATGCATCGGAGAAAACAGCATTAGGTCCATTATATACAGTATGTCTCCAAATCTCGGCGACAAAAAAATTGTTGCAAAACTTTCTTACATCTTCTCATACATACAACTTCTCCATTCTAAACCAACTAAATTTATCTATGCAATGAAATGAACACAACATGTTTTCCATGCTAGATAAATTAGAGGTGATGTAAAGTATAGAATCGAATATTTTTGAAATGTTTCCAAATTATTCTGAAATGATTACAGATAATTGTGAATTTGATAAAGAACATACATATTATTTAATTCAAATTGTGGATAATGCTTATGAAAACTGGGGTATTATAAATCTATATCAACCCACGTTGAATGAACAAAGGATTTAAGTTTGAATTCACTTTTAAGGAACAAAATGTATGGTACAACTTTCAATATGTATTTGGAAGGAATTTCACATGTCAGTACGGAAAGGGATTTTCCATAATTGCCAATATTAAAACTAAACTGCGTAATTGACTCTAAATAGGCTCTTTCATGTGAATAGCAATTGAAATGTGAATAGACAAATTAGTGAACAGAAGTCTCATTCCTTTGTCACATCTTAATTTTAAAATAAGTATTGGCTTTTATATTAAATATTTATTTAAGGATTGGTTTTATAATTGTTTTATCCCGGCAGTGGAAACCTATACGATGGAAAAAAAAATGTATTTCAAAATTTTATTGGTTCTTGATAACGCCGGTTGCCACAACATAGAACTGGATCATCCAAATGTGAAAATTGTCATCTTTCCTCCTAACTGCACGTCTTTAATACAACCTTCAGACCAAGGAGTCATTCAAACTTTAAAAATGTACTACACACGCCAATTTTTGCAAACCATTTTCGACAGATTAGAAAACAGTGAAAATAAAACCCTTACTCAGGTGTGGATGGAATTTTCTATTTTAGATTGTATTAGAACCGTGTCATCGAAATTAAACCATCAACGCTTAATTCGTGTTGGAAACCTCTTTTACCTTAAATGGTTCAAGCAATACAAGATGATTCTACAATTTCACTTCCAGTTACAGAAATAGTAAACATTGCTTCTCGTTTAAGCAATGAAGAATTTGCAGTAAACCATCAGGATGTAAGAGAACTAGTACTCGGGGAAGAAACTTTAGATGAGGAAGAACTAATGGAATTAATTGATGCATCTTGAGGTATAATATGCATTGGAAAACGAAAATAAGGAAAACGAATGGGTGCCAAATCTCGATTTACAAGATGTGAAAAAAGGGCTAAATTTGGCTAAAGAATTAGAACTTAATTTCATTCAAACTGATCGTTCAACGGTGCGCAGCGCAAAGTTTAAAAGAGAGTTAAGAAATTGCTTCGATCCCTATAGAGAGGTTTTAGTGGAGTTAGAAAAAAAGCTACAATCGAAACCAATATGAAGATGAACTAAGTGATGAAGACATTTTTCCCATTAAAAGAAGACGAGTTAGGCGACTCATATTTGACAGCGAGGATGAGTGTTGAAAGATTACATAATTTTACAAAAGTCTTCTTTTTTTTTGTTAAAAAACAGTCTTTTAGTTTAGTTCTTGTTTATTTTTTTTTCAATCCTTATATGAACTCTTCAATTCAATTCAATAAAAATAATTTATAATTTATCTTGTCTTTTGTATTTATTGGTCTCCATATAACGCGGTACGAATGATGTGATTTGTACTAATTCCGAATTTCTTATAGCGCGGTTTCCATACAACGCGGTAGACGGTTTCCATAATGAAATGAAATGAAATTTTGTATTGTGTACAAAAAATGTATAATAAATTGAAAACAAAATATAGATATAATTGAATACAATTAAACTTATTTTACTATTACTTTTATTTCTATTACTTTAAGCTAAAGACTTTTCGCCCTAAGGAAAATAAATGTCATTTTTTTGTCAGTTATCAGTTACACGAAAATAAGAATCCTATTTTTTGTTGGTATTTTAGAGATTTTCCCTTGTTTGTTATTGCCGTGCGGCTCCAGACGGCGGCAACTGCGGCGGCGGCGTCTAATTTATCGTCTGGCTGCGAAACATATTCGCCCCAGATTCTTTCGACCTTTAAACTTTTCACCGTTTCATCAACGAATTCAGATATTTTTGGATCGAATCGATTCCATTTCGGGAAATATAACCTCGATGCAATTTCCTGAATAAACTTTGTTACGTAAATATATATATATTTACATTTTTTTTTCAATGATGAGCTTCCTTCTGGAAAACCCTTCACTTTTAGCTGGGTCTTGACGAAGCCGTTTGCCAGTCACATATCAGTAGGATCATTACTATCTACAATAATTAAGCAAAGTGGTGAGTATCAAGTAGAAACCTTTTCTTTAATTCGATGCGAGTAAAAAGAGATAAGTTTTGGAAGAAGGATGGAAGGGAAGTGGGAATTCCGAGGGTTTACTTTCCTTTCAAACGTTTTATGTCACTAAATCATTTTATACTGCTTTCTACTTCATAGTTTCATCGTAACGAGATTTATAACGCTCCTTATTTATAGTTAGTCTCTTCCTGTCCAGTAAATAGATTTTGTGTTCTCATTCAACGTACAATTTATCTTATGTTGTGTGTTTTTTTTTATTGCTGAGTAATATTTATTTATCAATATTTCTATTACAACAATCAGTAAATTAGCTAAAGATTAATTAGTTTCTAATATAACTACATTCAATTTTAACCCTTTTGACTTAGGGTAATTGAAATTATTTAATATTCACAGTAATAACTTCTACTGAAAATTCAAATAAATTTTCATTATCGTACTTGAAATTGTATTTAAAATATGTTTCATCAAAGAAAGATTTTTTTTAGTTAAATCTATATTATAAGTAATTCTAAATCATATTTAATTCTGTTTAATTCATCATATAGCTACAATTAGTTCTTCTCTATAGAAATCTAGGCTTTTATACAATAAATTTTAAAATTGTTAATCTATGGAATCTGAAATTCTTGAAATGTAAAATAGCAATCAAATTAATCCAAATTACTAATAAAAAATGTTAATTCTTTTGAAATGAATAATTAATAATTCTTGCAATATTATTGTAAAAAAAATGAGCTGATTTACTGAATGTAAACAGTAATGAGAGCTGTCTCTTCTTTAATTTTAGAATAACCACGGAGGATAATTACATAATTCAACTATAATAGTAAAGTAAAAATCGTCACCTTTCGAATGAGCCCACCTGAAGCTATAGAATCGATATTTTGAGTAATCCTGATAATTAACGAAATTTTGCGAGATTTGCAAATATTTTGTGAAATACGATAAGTTTTCAGTATTTTCTCAATTACTTTACAAAACTATTTTACATTTTATTGCAATGAAATCACACATTCGAACTAGTTGTGATCAATTGATAATATTCAATACAAAAGGGAATTATATTTTTCTTATTTGTTTCTTACTATTTCTGCGCATTGAAGTAAATATATCCAATATATACAATAATTATTTAATCACACATTTTTATTGGACCCAATTTGGACATAAGTGTTATGTTCGTTTAGTAAAAAATTAAATGCTACATTGATACATTTAAAATTTCCAAAAAGAAAGTGATGTAAAATCTAACGAAATTGGAGATTTCCACATTTATTAGTCACAATTTTGGACAAGAGAATAAATCATGAATGAAATGGTTCCTCTTGCTCAATCTGCATTTCGTATTCTCTTTATGTCCTCTTCCTTGTACTCCATACAGATGATTATTCACTTTACATTGTAACATTAAAAATGCAACAACTCTAATCCCTCTTCTACAAAACCTTTTAAATATTATATATAGATGGTTGTGATATATTAAAAATCTTTCGAAATTATATTCATTCCAAAATGGAAATTTGTCCAATATTTTTATGTACCATCAAATATTTCAAGCAATTTCGATACTGTTTATTTTCAATATGAGGATGTTAGGAATAAAAAAATGTATATAAATTTTAAAAAAATATACAGGATTTCCACCAACGAACTGGAAAAACTGTGCCAACTGTTGCAGCTGGGATGCGTGAAATTCCATCATTGCTTTGACAATATGTTGTATGTTCTATGAAAGAGGGAACTTTTGCTGCTGCTTCTGCTGCAGAGGCACAGTTTATATCCTAACTCCAACAAAAATGTTCGTCCGCATTGCGCAACCGATCCCAGAAGCCGTTTACTTCCGTTTCCGGCGCCGCCTCAACCTCTCCGACTTCTTCCTGCGCCGCCTCGTAGAAACGTGCAGTTCTTGCCGCGTCTTCCAGCTTCGATCATATTTTATACCGAAAGCCCGTGAAATCTTCATTACATATTTATATTGCTGCCGCAGTCCAAACCGGATACAATAAAATCTTCCTCTTTTCAACTTCCCTCTTTCTCTCATACACATCTCCTTGTTGCTCTCTCTATTTAACAGTTCAGAGCAACTCGATAGCGCATGAATCCAAGCTGTGAACCTCCGAGAATTCGTTATTTTCAGTAACTTTTCAAATTAATCATTTATTTCCGTCTGCGGAGAACAGAGAAATATAGCGAACGTGACGGAAGGAGATAGAAGTAGAGAAGTAATTTAAAACAGAGTGAGAGGAAGAAAAGAAATCAAACTGTAGTTTCACAAGCAAAACTCAATATTCTTTCAAATAAATGGATATCTGTGTCAAAGTTAAGATATTTCATGTTATAACTTAAATATAATTTATTATAGGATTATTGGTATATTTCAATTTCACAAATAAAAGGAAGGAAAAACAAATAGAGACAATCCGAAATTGAATTTTTTTTTTGCATAATTATGATTGAATTCGACTAAAATAATTTTTAAGTTATATTCATGTATCTTCGAGTTTTTTTTATATCGTGTAATTTTAATTACAATTTGTTCATCAATGTCTTTGCCATTGGATAGTTTACCATTATGATGCTTAGATTTTTAATTTGTTGGTTGGCTGTCGTGTTGTAGGTTAACTTCAGTAGTATCTTGATGCTCTGCGATTCCACTATTTCCATTCACTGTGAATCTGCTGCTATCCTTAACACTGTCAATGTCCATCGACTTGGCTGAAGGTGCATATGCTGAACCTCATTAATTTCACTGTCCATCTGTGATGAACGATGGCCCTATTGTTGCAAGCACCGAGAGGGCTCACAAAGGGCTCAGAAAGGGCTTGGCTTGACCAGAATTTGAACCTGTGACCATTGGCATGACTTAACCATTCGGCTATTAGTCGCCCTATCTTCGAAATGTAGTCATATTAAAGACTATCCCAAATTGAATTGATATTTAATAAAAAAAACATCATTAATTTGATAATTTGATGAATACTTTTCCATAACTTATCCTTAATGTTTACTAATAACAGCGTACAAAAATCTCTACTCTGGTTTTACTGCGAAGAAAATGGCGGCAAATTTAAAATGTTAGTTCTTTTTGGGACACCCTTTAATTATATATATTTATGTTTATGACTTAATCTTTTTTTGTTCTCATAAAGTATTTCATTCTCAATTTATCTATATATTTTGTCCATAATACAGATTACTTATTGTACTTTTTCATACTGCGGTATTAAGTATTAATCAGTGCGGATTTACTATTGTTCATATTGAAAACTTCAAAACAAACATTTTTTTTTGATTAACCGAAATATAAGTAAATTCGAAAACAATGGAATTATTTTTTTATACATAAATAATCGTTTTTTCTTGTATTTATTTTAATGTACTCGATTTGTACGGTTTCAAACTGTGTGGAATATAAATGGATTCTATTACACGCACTGTACGAGGTATTTCTGTAGTATATAAATAATAGTGTTTATTAGTCATAAAAAATTAAAAATAAATACACATTATTCATTCTAATAATTGAAAAATGCTATTCACCTTTTCATACTTCTAAAATATTTCCTTCAATAACTTTATAACAATAAGTACGAGTTTCGAAGTAACAAATCCTAACTCTTTCTACTTAACACTACATTAACACTAATTTACATATAAATTCGTATTTTCTTTATTAAATGAGATTAGTTAATACATTAAATATTTTAGATAAACTAATTATTTTAATAAATAAATACAAAAGTACAAAGAAATACACATTATTGAATCCAATCACTAGAAACTTCAACATATAAGAAGTAACATATTGTAACTCTTTCTACTTAACTAATTGTATGTTATTCTGGTAGTAATATTAACGCATTTATTTAAAGTATTTCGTTTATTAAATGAGATTAGTTAACAGATTTCATAAATCTTTCGGCTATTTCAAGTAAGTTCATGATTTCCGTAAATCTAGTATTAAATATGAAACTATATCATTATTATATTTAGTCTATAGATAAATACAAATGATCTAATCATCTTTTCCATGTTATCCTTCATGCAGATCACAAACAATAACAAAATATGTTTTCGTTTGAATGATCTTTACGCGGAGATTTTAATGCGATCAGATGCGAAATTGGGTCGTTTTCCTTCACAGTGTGGAAATTTCCGTCTCGCTTTACGTAACGGGCGCGACTATTATTTTAGCGCGCGCGGCGTGCATTTCTCTTATCAACGGAGCCATGAATGAACGTCCTGAAAACCCAACTCCGTCTCCCTCCAGAAATGCGATTCCTCGCAAACTTTGTTCACATTTCATATTTTCCGCACAGAAGAAGCTCCAACTTTTATTAACTTTTTTTCTTACCTCATTGCAATCATCATCCGTCCTCACAGTTTCCTCATCCAAACCATTTTTTTTTCTAAGTTTAAATTACGTTTCCGTAATTTATGCAATACATACAAAGTTGCAATATAGTTTAATAAAATTGTACACTTCAGAATTATGAAAAAAAAAATAGAAAATTAAATAGTCTCAGTATTATTGACGAGATTGAAGTAATAAGGTAAAAAAATATAATTATTAATGTTGATTTGTAACTAATTACTATAATTTTGTACGTTATACAAAAGTTATATAAGTAAAACTGATTTATTTTAAGTAATTGTGTGAGTAATTATCAATTATTATTTGGAACATTATAACTACATTATAGACTTTTAGTGTATTTATTTTTAAGTTAATAATATTAACAACAATTAAACTTTATTGCAAGAATTAATACATTTGTTACAAAACTATTGACTTAACATCATCAACCTTAGATTGTATGTCTAAGACTATTAGTTGTTAATATAGATACGGTCATGGATGAACAGTCGACTGGTTCGCAAAATTTAATTCGTTAATGTTGGGAGATCTGCGAGTTGGGAATTACTTGAATGCATTTAACCGATTGACCAAATTATGAACTTTCCGACGCAAACGCTGCAACTGGCTGCCAAACCAAACCCAGTTATTACCATCAAATATTTAAATTCCATCCCAACTGCAGTTACAATTTACAACTGAATTAATTATAAACATAAATGTTATTAATTGATCATTCTATTAAATCTATATTTATTTAATTATTGCATATTCCGCGGAAAGTTAATACGTGTTCCGTGATAAGTAATTACTAAGTAAAGAATGAATGTTTTTCATATCTACCCTACAAAATAAACAAGGTGTTTATTTCGTGGAAATTTCAGGATTTACGGTGTGTTCCGTTGCAGAAAGAGTTCGGGAAACTATGGTATAGACAATTGAGAGCTTATATACATTTTTTTAAATATAAGAACAGAAAATATACAGAAAAATAAGCACAAATTACTATAAAATAATTTATGAAAAACAAAAACAATTCCACATAAATTAATAAATACATACGTTTTATATTTAGACAAATTTAATTGAATATATCTATGAAGTCACGAATTATACAAGTTCTACTTAAGCTCCAAATTGTGTTATGTAATAAAAACAGTAAAATAAAAACTAGAAATATTGTGATTTTATTTGATTTATTGATAAATGTGTGTTTATTGTAAACTAATATTATGAACTAATTTTTAACTTTGAAATTAGCTTACCTCACATAGTGCGTTATTAAGTATCAGTGCGGATTCACTATTGTTCATTTTGAAAATTGAAAACAATTTATTTTTTTTAAATAAATAATAATCGTTTTTATTCTGCTTATTTTATTGCCATTTTAAAGTTCTCGGTTAGTACGGTTTCAAACTGTGTGGGATAATAAATACAAAATTAATGTATATTGTCATCATGTCTTTTAAGTAGAATTTAATAAAACTATGTAGTATCAATTTTAATGTAAAATAAACATTTTTCTTATATAATTTAAGTTAAGTAATCGATTCGAACAATATCCCGGACTATTTGAAACCGGAAAAATCAAGAACTTTCTAACCGTACTATATATAGTAAATCCGCACTGATCAAAGCAATTAATATTGCTGCAATTAATTTTTATCTGTTATTTTATAAAACATTTAGTTTATAGTATCAAATGGGTAATACAAAAAATAATGATTATCAAATTAATAATTAAATTAATTTGTATATAATAATTGATAAATGTTATTAAATAATAATTTATAAATCTGCGTGGAATATAAATACCGCAACTAATTGAAATATTTAATTAATATATCAAATTGGAAATAAATTATTACAAAGCTGATCCAATTTACTGTTTGATATTAAAATGCAGCAATTTACACATATTATATTAATTATTATTACGTAAGTTTTGTCCATTAATTCATGCATTTTAATTGCAGTTTAAAAAATATTTCTTTTCAATAACATAATTAAAGAAAGTTTTTAAGAAATTTAAAGAAAATAATCTTGCGTGATTCATAGGTTGCTATATCAGCACTAACAAATGTAGAAAACATTATTAAATACAATAAATCGGAAATAATTTATTATCAAATTGATCTAATTTACTTTTTGAAGTTATACAAACTGCAACAACTTTAATACAAATTGTAGTATTATTACCTAAGTTTAACAAGTCTTATTCTTGGTGATTTCCAAAGTTAAATACATTCTGAATTCGTGAAATATATAGGCAATAAATATAACGAAATGAAATAAAGAAACCACAACCTTCATACATAAAGTTCCTTTTTTTAAAGAGTTAAAACACACACAAAATATAATATATACACAATGCATAATCTAATCCATGATCTGAGGCATTTTTTGTATGACTCATTTTATTTATCGTACACAAATTTCATATAATTCAGTTAATAAACGTATCCAAAATAGTTTTTGCAAATATTTAGTTTAAATTTATTTGTGATTACTAATCGTTGCTTTTCAGTGATTACTAATCGTTGCTGTGTTTTCAGCTTCGGATGAAATGATTATTGCCATCGTGAGGTATTGAATTTGTGATTTGTTTGTAGAATTTACTGCATTAATTATTATTACGTAAGTTTTATACATTAATGCATGTAATAAAAATAGCAAATTAAATGGTTTCAGAATTATCGGATTAACTATTGAAATGTGATGAAATGTAACTTGAATTTATCATCTTTTTTTAATAATTCACATATATTATTTGATTAACAGAAAACTCACTTTATGGAAATATATTTTATTTAGTTTTGAAACTTCTTGGACCTTACTTCTTTGATGATGAGGCAGAAAACGCACTAACCGCCACTGGATAAGGTATCAAGGAATACTGGAGAATTCCGAGCCTCCTGCAATCTTGGATATACCAGACGTATGTGGCAGCAAGATTGTGCTAATTTTTGAGGCAAATTTTTGGAGAAAGAATAATTTTTTCCTATTGGGGTATTTGAAAGATAGAGAATACCGTAACAATCCTCGAACTAAAGCAATTGAAGGCTAACATCTGTGAAGAAATTGAAGGAATTATGACAGGAAGGTTACGCTTTAAAAAATCGCGTTAATGTGAATGGTGGTTATTGAAAGGATGTAATTTGTAGACACATTATGAAATAAAATAAATGTATTATTAAGGTGATCTAATTTACTTTTTGATTTTATTGAAAGTGCAACAACTTTAACAGAAATTGTAGTATTATTACCTAAGTTTAACAAGTCGTATCCTTGGTGATTTCCAACGTGAAATACATTCTGAATTCGTGAAATTTATAGGCAATAAATATAACGAAATGAAATAAACAAACTTCATACATAAAGTTCTTTTATTAAAAGAGTTAAAACATACACAAAATATAATATATACATAATGCATAATCTGATCCATGATCTTAAGCATTTTTTGTATGACTCATTTTATTTATCGTACACAAATTTCATACAATTCAGTTAATGAAAATATATGAAATCGTTTATTTAGTTTCAATTTATTTGTTATTGGTAATCGTTGCTTTTTCAGTGTTTTCAGCTTCGGATTAAAGGATTATTGCCAGGATCAATGAAAGTCTTTCTGTACTCTCTTTATCATTATGTTTTTAGGAAATCCGCAATGGATTTCTGTATTAATTTTGAGGAATTCAATTCGGGATTCTTTTGTAGAAATTGGTGCACGTTGTTCCCATTCGATTACAACAAATCATATTTAATGCATTGTTCCCGTTTTCTCTTTCGCTTGTGTGTACTACTGTATTATGTAGATCCGGCCGGTGGGGTTGGTTTTCTGATGGGCGGGAGAACCGGCGGGTGGTTTTATTGAATTATACACATTTGGCACGCGATTTAATTGTGCTTTGGTAACGCGCGTTACGTTCATTTTTATTATTATTTCCACTACAGGTTTTATACCTCTTTTTCTCTCTTACAATAGTTTTTTTTTATCTTCAACGCATTATTTCTCTCTCCTTCGCTCGAGATATTTCGTAATTTACTAGCAAATCGCTGAAACTATTCGCGTCATTTATAATTACGCAATCATTAATCTTATACACACATACACAATACGTATCCTGCGATGATTAAGTCTTAAGTATGAACTGTACAAAAGTACACGTATTATGCACAAGAGTTGACCTGAGTTGACATTTAATAACGAGTGTCGCATGCATAGTAATTTCACGTATTTGTTCTATAATGATACTGGCAATAATCACAACATTGACGACAGACATTTAATCAAATAACTGCAATTTCTTGTGTATCACTTAATTATTAATTTAGAATATCACAAAGAAAAACTGCTTCCATTACTTTTTCAAGTATTTTTTGTTAGTTTTTATACTTGAGAAGTATTGTTATACATACTTCTAATTATTTTAACACAAGAATGTTCTATATACTCTTAGAGAATAATCTTAAATAAATTACAAGCCTTATGGAAAGTAAGCACTCTTGTTTTATATTTATAACATGAAATGGAAACTTTACTGCCTATTACGGGAAGACTCGCCAATTTCGAAAGAAAATAAGTTGCTGATCTATAAAGTAATTTAAACCTGCTATGGGGACTCAGCAGAAGATCTAATATTGCGACCATACAAAGATTCCAGTTGAAGAGCCTAAGAAGGATCATTTGTGCTCCATGGTATTTTACGAACAGGAGAGTTCATGAGGATCTTCAAAAGGAAACAGTAATGGAAACAATTACAAAATAACTGTAGCCGATATCAAAATAGACTACATCCCGAGTGTATCAAAATCCCGACGTTTAAAATCCCGACTGTATCGACATCCCGACGTTCGAAATCTCGACTATATCGAAATCCCGACTATGTCAAAATCCCGACTACCATAATCCCGACAATCAAAATCCCGTCTATATCGAAATCCCGACAGTGTCTTTTATTATTATGAATTTATACAATAACATTTTTATGGTAGTCGGGATTTCGATATAGTCGGGATTTTGAATCGCAACCCCTTCTGGACAATAGCCTAACAACACAGCGACTGAAGCCACTGGATCTACCATTGAGATTCAATAATAAACCAATAAGTAAATGATAATCGCTAATAGGCGATGTCCAATTAAAATTTTGTCAACCGCCAGATCATTTACTGAATGTTTGTATTATAGAACAGTCATGAATAATATTACGAAATTTTCAATATGATTTAAAAATTATTGCATTTAATTTTGTTAAGTAAGAAAAAATAACTATAATCCTGGAATATTAAATAAACACGAAGATATGTTTGGATTTTTTCAACTCGAAATACAGCAGAAAGTTTCAAAACAAACTGAATTTCAATAAATTTTAGCATGCAGTAAAATATCTTTTTGTGTTGTTTATTTTTATATACAGTTATAACTTCAACAATCTGATTTTAAAGTATTGCTGTTGATCGGAGTTTTTCAAACTGTGAGGCGCGCCTGCCTAGCTAGGCACGAATATTAGTCACAGTGAGCAATTTTCCAAATGACTGCTAAAGTTTTATCTATTTTATGAAATGAAGGAGGGAGTGGAGGTGCCAAATGATTAAATATTTTTAAGGGAGACGTAGTAACATCAAGTTTGGAAACCACTGCTGTAGATTAATTTGTAATTAAAAATGACATTATAAATAAATATATTGTCAAGAAACTACAAGTATTTAAATTTACTATAAAATATTTTGTGACAAAACTCGTCATTATGATAATTATTACCAAATTTCGATTAAAAATCAATATTTGAATATAATAACTGCAGTAGAGTTATTACATATAAAATAAATAATTAATCGTATATATTTGTTTATGTCGTAATAATTTTTATTTAAAATCTCTTCAATATGAACAATAAATAAATAATATTTATTACATAGTAAATATTAATTATCGAATATATAGTTTCGGTTTTTCATATTTTTTTTAACGATAATTATGGGAATGCAGAGGAAAACAATAGATAATAATTATGCAATTTACGTAGCGTGAATTATTAATTAATGTTTACGGCTTTAATTAGTAGGTGAATTATTTGAATTTTAATTATCAGCTTATTGAAATTAATTTTATCGCAATTTTCCAATACGTTATAGTTATTTGCATTTATATACTATATTAAATGCAGGTATCCTCCAACTTACGAACTCCCGGACTTACGAACAAAGTTATAAGAGCTCTATCTTACAAGGAGATATATAGTGATAACAAAATGAACTGTACAAACAAAAATTGATAATTTCTTTAAGAAAATATAATATTTTGGAAGATTTTTTCTTGCATTTGTTTCTTTTGTCATTTTTTTATTAAATAATTGTGATGTCTACATTAAAAAGTATTTGTAAGTAATTGTTACGTTTATTTTCATCCATTTTTTCTAATTTATGCAGTTAGTAATACGGAATTTAACATATATAAAAGTAAAAACCATGATAAAGTGTGGTAAGCTAAGCATATTTTGAATTTTTTTAAATTCCCCCTACTTACGAACAAATTTGACTTACGAACAATCCTTTAGATCGGAACTAATTCGTAAGTCGCGGAATACCTATAGATATTATTACACCACTGAAAATCATCCTATAACGCGGTACACTCACAGTGTGTATTCGTATAGCACGATTCTCTTATTGTTATTTATTATTATATATTATATACAGTGTAACCTCCCATAACGAATTTAGTCCGTTCCAAAATTATTTTTTTTTTACTCGTATAGTGAAACATATTGAATAAATCGCGTTATAGGAGTATGGACTGAATTAAAAAATAACTACTTGTATAGACTTGATGATACTGATTGTATAAATATTAGTATGAAAGAATAATTTTAAATTTTAAATCTTTAGTAATATTTATTGTATTTATTAATAAAGGAAATAAATCTGCAATCTGTAGGAATTCTGGTTTTACACCAAATTAAGAGAAATAAAACTTAGTAAGTAAATAAATACATATAGATATCTATAAGATTTTCCATTCCATAAATCTTCATTTAATGTTATTTTAAAATTATAATAAAACTGAGTTGTCCATATCTAATTGTAATATTTTCTGTAAAAATATGTAACTCAAATTTTACCATCTTCGTTCTTTTTAAAAAGACTTCTTAATGTAATCAATTGTCTTCGTTCTGATTAGATTATCTTTACCACGATTATTGGCCTAGAATTGGGGTTTTCTATAATAGTAATACTTTGTTTTTAATTGTCTAATAAAATTGAAGTGTCATTTTGACTCTGATCGTCGAGAAAATCGGGTATATTATTTCCTAGTTGACAAAGGAAACCGATCACGCATTCAAGTAGTATCCGCAACATACGTTTCCCAACTTTCGTAAGCTGTAAAACATCGAGGCTTTCAGAAAAAACATACTTTCGCTAACGACTCGGATCGATGAACGTCGATGGAAGTCGTCTGAGTGTTTTGCCGCTATCTGTACGTGAATTGTGCTTGGAAAATTGATTGCAGACGCAATTTAGCATTGCTCATTTGGCGTGAATTGTATGGGCGAAACCCGCACAATCGCTGTCACGCCTTTGACGACTTCCAAGCTTGTTGATGTCCGTACAATAAACAGTTGGCAGAGCGTCGCGACGCTTCGCTACCTAGCACAGACATACTCGCCTTCACGTTGATTAATGGAGGTTGCGCAATTAGAGAAGGCGTCGCGACGCCTGGAACCGCCGCCGCCGCTGATCCTCATCAATCCAAGGAGAACGATGTGCGAGGATGTTCCACTTTACCGGGTGCGGACACTAGAGTCATCCTCATACTTCTTCTTCTACTCCTCATCGTCCGCACATCCTTCCACCGATACTAATTTACAATCAGGTAAAGAGGATGACAGGTACACACCTCCAGCGAAGCTTCATTATTATGAGCGACTTTTCCCGGGCGTTTATTAACGTCAGGAACACGCGGACTTGATTAAAATCTGTCGTTTGGAAACGTATCCATTCATTCTCCCCGGAAATTAATTAGAATAATTGTCCAAACAATGCTCCACTCTCCTCTCCTCTTCGCAACTCATCACCACTTCACAAGCTGCGTTTTTTTTGTTTGTTTGTTGGTATGCATGTGTCATTCGGAACGCCCACGCCACGAAAATCCGTTCAGCCGCATTTTCCGAACGACTAGGAAAATATTATGTAAAGAAGTCCGTTACGAAATGCTCCACTTACATTGCTGAGCCATTGTTGAATTTAAATGTGCCGGAATAGAATTGAAATTTCTTATTCATATGCTCGCCAGGATGGAAATGATGATAAAAATGTATGATGCCCTTCTTCCTCTCAAATATTATTATTATTCCCTCAGCAGCTACGTTTTGTAACTAAAGCCGCCCTTACCTCTGTTTTCATCATCCACTTTTATTTCAATACATTTTCTCTTCGATTATTCTCCCAAAACTATTCTCGACCACTTACTTGGAAACATCTTGGCCACTTTATATATATATATATATATTATTTTTTTATAGCATATTACTTTCATTTCATATAAAAATAAAGCGCTAGAATACAATAATATAGGATTTCAGCAGCAATCAAAGTGTATTGGCAAGAAAGTTCTTTCGTTTTATTAGTGTGAAATGAAACTCTTTTTTTTATGTATACAAAGAATGAAATCAATTTTATATTTTCCATTTTGTTTAATTACCTTTAATCATCTTTTTGACAACTTCATATTTCCTCGCTCACATCAGTAAAGAACTGAAGCAACTGCGATTTCAGATCATCATAATTTTACCATTAAAAGAGTTTTGCAAATTTCGAAATGAACTGATGGTACAAGGTCAGGGTTATATGAGAGATCACTTCCCAAACTAGAATTTCCAAAGATGTGCGAAGATTTGCATTCTTTTGGTAAAACAGGATTTATCAATTCAGGCCATTTTTCTTTGATTACTTCCTCCAGATTCATTAGACAGTAAATATCTGAATTGATCGTTTGGTTCCTAGGTTGAAGCTCAAAATATATACAACATCATTCCACCAAATTGATTTGCTGGTTCATAACATTTGGATTATGATCGTTTCTCATTGACGCTATTGTATGATCCATTTTACATTACTAGTAATGATTTGTTTTAAAAAGTCACGATTTCATTAAGTGATTTACAGTTGTTGTGAAATCTCTGAAATCTCTTGCACTGTTATATAACGATCCGATCTTGGGATTAATTTTTTTTATATATATTTTTTTATATATTATTTAAAAAATCATTGAAAAAATATAACAAATTGTAATTACATAAACAAAGAAATCAATTAATGAATTAAAATTTACATATTTCTATTTACAAATTTAAATTATTGTTTTTGCAATATTTAAACCAGTTTAAATACATTTGCATTGAAAATCACATGAATTAGTTCATACGTGTATATTACATATGAAAAAAAAAACATCATTTCAAGGTCAACCCGAAGAAGAAAAAAATAATCGATAAATTCTGCATCCATCGACAATCAATTTTTGTTCCCTATGAATCACGTTTAAGAAATGTTTGTTTTCAGTTGAACCCAACATTTAGTCATTGTACTATTCTTACATGTTTTATATGTAATTCACTGATTTACGCAATTGACCTACGCAAACGCTCATTGTGTTTAAAGCAGAACTATTTTCGATGTTTTTGTTGGTTCGAATTACCCGTTTGCTCCACATTTCTCCTTTATTTTAAGCATTTACAACTTTCGTAATTTACATTTCTATACAATGTATTATACTTAAAAACAATTTACGTTCTAGTTATGCTTAAGGTGTAAATTAAAGAAAAGTCATGGATTGTATAAACGAAGTGTGGTTTTTTCATATAATGTTGAAATCGCGTTACGTTTCATTTATTCAGCATGAAAAATAAATGGAGAGTTTACTGATATTGTGTTTTGATAAGTTCAATGCTGAAACTATCAATATATTTCTTATGTTAGAACCAAATAGAGCGTAGAAAATTGATATTGAATTTAGATACTTGAATGGTTTTAAAACTCGTTTTCTCAAGATCTTATTACTTCTATGTGTATTACTTTAAGGAATTCAGTAAACATTCAATAAATTATTTAATGAAGATTATTTTCTTCAAAATAATTCAAACTTTAATAGTCTAAATATTAATCAATATTAAATCTTTATTTAAAAATCGTTTTATCAAAAAATATGATTTTGTTACTTGATAGAAATTTGTTAATTATAAAATAATAATTATATATTTTTTTATCAAATTAAAATATATATTTTCAATTAATTATTAAATCATACTAATTATTACATATAGTAGCTGTAAACACATAACTCCCATATCGATTGCGTTTATGATGAAATATCAGTAAATAATTTACATAATTAGTTTCAAATTTCATGTTAACAGTAATCAGGTGTGTAATGGGATTGCATGTGTTTTCTCGCGTATGATTATTGTATACATAATAGCAACTAATACACCTTCCTTTATATTTATAATTAAAATTGACGTAATCAATACTACTTTTCTTTAAATTAATTAAATGTCCCATAAAAATTATGTGAAATAAATGTATAATTTATGTATTTGATTTTACATTTTAAGAATATTTGCATATAAAATTAAAAATTCGGATATTTTATCAATTTCTATAAATATTGTAAATTGTATATATTTGTATGTATATTATGTCTAATTAATAAATTACAAAATTTGGATAATGCATACTTTTTTTTTCATTAAAAATTAACTTGAATTTAATAGATATGTAGCATTCAAATTACATTTAGTGAATACATTACAAGTTTAAAACGTAAGTACTACGGATGGGTCACCTGATATTTGTTTTCATTTGCATTGTATAGTAATTTAATTGTAGGGTTGACATTCTTGCCATTCTATTTTCTAGTGCACTTTTTAGGATGAGTCAAATTTTCGGGTCAAAATGACCCGTCTATAGCAAATACGTTCTTGAAATAGCATCAATATTTGGATTTCAAAGACCATTGCAATTTAAATGTAGAGGTTGACCTTCTAGCTGTTCTAGTATTTTCTTGCGAACTTTTCTTAAAATATCATCAATAATTGGATTTCAAAGTGAATAACTTTGAATTTATTCGTACCAAAACTGATATTACCACAAAAAAAACCTGATATTACATTTTTGAATAATGTTAAATTCATTAAATAATAAGAATTAGTCTGTGTTTGTTATAAAAATTGATATTTTGTTCTATTCTTTTAATATTTAATAAATGGGTCAGTTTGACCCACAGGTAGTACTTAGCTTTTATTTATGTGTCCGTAGTACTTACGGGTTAAATAATTATGTAACTAATTTAATTCTTTGAGAGTTTTGAACTTGTATTTCAAATTTAATAAATGCCTTTTCTTTAAATATTTAATTATAAATACAAAATCTAATTAATAAATTGCAATCCTTTTGATTTAAATAATTAATATTTTTAACTTTATACATTCAGATTTTTTGTTCTTCAATATTTAAACATGGAAGTTGCTAGAATCTGATTAACTTTACTATTCATAGTTCCACAGGGAGAAAACTTTTATTCTTTAATACAACAGTTCTTTTTTTTTGAGTCGTGAAATGAGTCTTTGGAGAATACAGTTTAAATCTTTAAAAAACATTATTTAATTCACGGATTTCAACAAAACTCAACTTGTTTCTTTTGGGAATATTGTAATTATACATTATTAAACGTATTCCAGCATAAATTGGTGCATCATCAAATTAACACACCGCGTGGTGTCGCAGGAGCGACGATCCCTCTGATCTCTCTATATTGGTAGGCGCCCGCACAAAGGGTTAAGCTATTAACTGCAGCGCACCAAACATTAATTAGTGCGTATATTGCAAGCTAGAAAATTTTGATAATTTTCTGAAACGTTTCGCATGAAATCCCAAATTAAGTTAGATACGTATTCATTTACTCTGTAATAAACATTAATAAATTATACATTCTATTTATAACTAATGACAAAAGAGGAACATATACAGAGAGTTCATGGCTTCAGAGAATAGTGAAATCAAGAAAAGGTTTAACAGCATTAATAAATGCATCCAGAATGTCATGTATCAATTTAAATCCATAGGTGGATGGAGGAATGGATGGATGGAGGGAAAGAACTATAGGAACCCAATTAAAAAGCTATCTAAATATAAAAAAACAGTCGTAAATTGAAAAAACATATTTCTCAGAGATACAATTTCATAAATACGTCTTGAAGTATAAAAATTGTTTTTCTGTGGAAGATTTAGAAAACCTTGTTAGGTTTGAAAATATTTAATAACTTTTCCAATTTTCTTGTGGCTTATTATGTTTCTATTATCTGTGCATTTTATTACAAAGTTTCATTAAGTAAAGTAAATCCAGAGTGAATGAAAAAAAAAAGGATATTTAATATGTTTGTTGCTCTTCCGTTTGTAATCCTTCATTCTTAATTTATCTAAATGTAGTTCCGTTATTAAAAAAGCCGGCGCAAATCGAATCGGCATAAAATAAATGAATGCCTTAGAGCAGCGGTCGGGGAACTTTTTTAACCATTACCACAAAATATTATTGCGTAAGTCGATATTACCCCCCCCCCCATTCTGAATAGAAAACAATCAATAAAAATTATTGAATTAATTTACATATACATATTTATAAAAAAGAAAATAGTAACAAATAGTAATAGACAAACAAAATAAAATTATTAAATTGGAACAAACAAAAATTAATTGAAAACTTTCCTCCTTCAGGTTTTGGAAAAATGATGTTGCTTTTCGTGTTGATATAATTACTTTAAAATTGGAACTTTTTGATGTAAGAGCAATTTGAATACAGTCTTCGGCGTTTAATCGATTTCTG